>NC_064810.1:122685772-122853272 GCF_023721935.1 Panthera uncia | reverse complement strand
ACACACACACAGGACTGGTGGTGTGAAGTATTTTTAATAATTACAGGGTTTATATAAATTTTTTCATGTTTATTCATTTTTGAAAGACAAAGAGAGACAGAGCACAAGCAGGGGTGGGGCTGAGAGAGAGGGGGACACAGAATCTGAAGCCGGCTCCAGGCTCTGAGCTGTCAGCACAAAGCCTGACGCGGGGCTCGAACTCATAAACCGAGAGATCATGACCTGAGCCGAAGTTGGACGCTCAACTGACTGAGCCACCCAGGTGCCCCAATGATTACAGGGTTTATAATACAGATTTTAAAACCTAATTAGTACTAAATATTATTAGCAAGGCACAAATCAACACAAAGAAACATCTTTTTGTAATTATCAAACTTGTTCATAAAATATTGGCATCACTAGTACTCCATACTTTTTTCTCTCCTTCCAGTCACTCACTGGCTCTTCCATTGTGTGGGTTCATTTACCCACAGATCAGGCAACTTAGGGATGTGCCCACAAACCTCCTGTTTTTTAGAGGATATGGATAAAATGGATCCTGTGTCCCATGGCAAATTAAGGGTAGTTGGTCATACTCCTCCCACAGCAACAGTGAATCAGGAGACACCACAGACAAATCAGAGGGAAGGAAGGATTCCATGGGCCTTACTCCATTTGCCAATGGAACACTGATAATAATAGAAGCATAAGTTCAATTTATTGAGATCTTATTATTTCCAGGTTCTATAATAAGCACCATCATACACTACCTCATTTGCTTACAGATGCAGAAACTGATTTGTGGAAGAGTTAAATAGGCCCAGGCACTCAGTTAGAAAGTGACAGTCCTGGGGCGCCTGGGTGACTCAGTCAGCTAAGCATCAGACTCTTGATTTTGGCTCAGGTCATGATCTCATGGTTGTGAGATTGAGCCCTGAGTGGGGCTCTGCACTGAGCCTGCTTAAGATTTTCTTTCTCTCTCTCTCTCTCTCTCTCTCTCTCTCTCTCCCTCCCTCCCTCCCTCCCTCTCCTTCTGTGCCACCCCCACTTGTGCTCTCTCTCAAAAAAAAAAAAAAGAAAGAAAGAAAGAAAAAGAGTCAATCCTTCTGCCTGTTTCCTAAGCCTGTGCTCCTAACAAGGACTGTATCATCCCAGTAAGACAAGGGGCTGATGTCTTCAGGACAGTTCATTCTCAAAGCCAAGTAGATAATCCATTCTTTTCTTTTTTTTCAAGCTTACTTATTTTCAGAAAGAGAGTAGGTGCACACATACATGCATGCAAGCAGAGGAGGGGCAGAAAGAGAAAGAGAGAGAGAGAGAGAGAGAGAGAGAGAGAGAATCCCAAGCAGGCTCTGTGCTGTTAGCACAGAGCCCCACGTGAGACTCGATCTCGAGAACCATGAAATCACAACCTGAGCCAAAATCAAGAGTCAGACGCTTAACTGACTGAGCCACTCAGGCTTCCCAATCATCCCTTCTTTGCAATCAGTCTTTCTTAGGTCCATTAAACTCTCACAGGGATGAAAGGGCAGGAGTGGAAAATCTTAGATCTTAGACAATAACTGTGAGCTATAGAAGGGAGAGAGAGAACTTCCTGGACAGGACTGCAGTTCTAAGTCCACAGGCCAGGAACCAAAGCTGACCAGCCTATGGGTTACCCTCATGGACATCTATTCAACAGGAACCAGGAGGATTTGCCTCAATCACCTGGGTATGCTGAACGGGAAGATTCGTGCATAGGCTCCCAGCATTGGGGCATATCTACCAGGTATCCAAGGTCTGGTATAGGAGACTTGTGGTCAGTCACCATGGTTCTCCATGGTCGTCAACCTCCATGCACCCATCAGTCCCCCAGGATACTTGGCTCCACACCCTGACCTCACTGAGGGCAGGGCCCATTTCTGGTTCAGCTCTCTATCCCCAGCACCAGCACTTTTGGCACAGAATGAGAGCTCAGGAAACAGGTGTTCAGCACCACTGTGCATTTCACTGCATCCACAGGCTGCTGGAAATCTTCCTTTGTTCATTCACTGCCACCAAGTGGGACTAACTTAATCATTCCGGGTAGGCGACCACCTCTGCTCTTTTAAAATGTTTTCTAGTAAGAGAATTCTCCACTATCCTTAATAACACATTACGGTATTTAATAACCCCCTTGTCAGGAAGTTCGTCTCATTAGCCAACTTCTCTCTCCTGTGGAATGCCAAACCTACTTCCACTGTCTGTCCCCTGTAGAGATGGAGAATAATTAACGATACACCATTCCTTATGTAATAATTCTTTATCTGCTTGAAGGTTATTTACTGGTCTTATAAAAATTGTCTTTCTATTGCTCTAGTCCCAGGGTGCTAGTATAATGTAATGATAGAGAAGTAAGGACTGACACAAACCCTAACCTCTGGTTCTTTCCTGCCATGATTTTAATCGAATGTCAAATGAAAAGATGGGCAAGTAATGAGGGCCGAGGTCAATACCACTTCAAGATGTCCCAACGTGCAGGGATGTTTCTGTGCAGCTGTAGCTCATGCTGACATTCTGCAAAGCCTGCCCGCCTCCTGCCCCTGGGCCTCAGAGCACATCCACCGTGGACAATCCCTTGCTTTTGGAGGGCTGCAACCGTTATGTAGGATCCTTGAGTTAAACACAGATATGTCAAATGTTTAGGCCCATAGCCAAATTTTTGAGTACCTATGCAAAAATATTTTAGGCTTTATATACATCATCTGCTTCTGACCCTCACCACTGCTTACAAAACAGGTTTTATTATCATCCCCATTTTACAGAAAAGAAAATGAAAGATAAGACTGGTTAGTTAACTTGTTCCCAGTCCTGCAGCTTATAATTGGAAGAGCTAGGACCTGAACCCCAACAGTATAATTCCAAGGTGTATACTTGTGACTCAACACTGTGATGCCAGCCAAACTTAGCACAGGACTTGGCACACAGCAGGCACCCAATATATGGCTGGTGAATTTCAATGGGATGAGTGATATATTTTCTAGGGATCTTGTTATCCAAGGGAATCTTTTGCAGCAAGCTTCAGCTTTCCTTTCTAAACATTATTCTGCCAGTCAAAAGCAAAACTTCCAGAAATCAAGAGTAGCAGTGATGCAGGGAACATCAAACCCTTAAAGTCAAAAGATCTCTTATTGTGATGGAGAGGAATAAGGAGTTTGATTTAAGAAAGAACATAGAATAGTTTTCAAGGAGAGTGAACCCAGTATATTGTAGGTATAATTCACATGGTAAGCAAATAAATTAACAAGCACTAAACTAAGCATCCAATATGAACTGAGCTGGGATCTAAAACAAAAGAAAAAGCCATGGACACTGACCTCAAACATTTTATAAAATATTTAATGATGAAATGAATGGAGTAGAATCTTGGAAGAGGAAAGGACCACAGAGCCTTCTGTCCTTCCGTGCAGGACCTCAAGGCCCTGCATGATTGCAACACAACAAGCCTTTCCCCATCATCACTTGCTCCAACCTCAGTGGCCTTCTTCCTGTTCCTTGAATGTGATAACAGTTCCTGAGACCCTTTATACAACCTGCTTCCTCTGTCTAGAAGGCTCTGTCCTGTTCTTAACATGTTGTCCTTTCATGTCACTCAGGTGTCAGCTCCAATATGTCTTCCTCAGAGAAGCCTTCCCTGGACTCTCAGGCTGCAGGAGACTTTGTATGCATGTGTGCACACACACGTCAGCTTTAGTCTACCTCTTGGTGAAATGACTTGATCTTCATTGTTTACATGTTTACAATATTTAAAGTTTTTTTAGTGTCTATTATTTATTTTTGAGAGAGACAGAGACAAAGCAAGGGGTGGGGAGGGGCAGAGAGAGAGACGTAGATACAGAATCCAAAGCTGGCTCCAGGCTCTGTGCTCTCAGCACAGAGCCTGACATGGGGCTCAAACCCATGAACTGTAAGATCATGACCTGAGCCAAAGTCAGACGTTTAACCAACTGAGACACCCAGGCACCCCTACATATTTATATTTTTTACTTTTAATTCCAGTCTAGTTAATGTATGATGTTATATTTGTGTCAGGTAAACAATATAGTGATTCAGCAATTCTATACATTATTCAGTGCTCTTCATGATAAGTGTACTCTTAATCCCCTTTGCCTATTTCACCCCCCTCCACCTTGTTTACATGTTTATGATTTGCCTCCTCCACTGAGTTTATACCCCTGGACATATGTTGACTCTGTCCCCAGTGACTAGATTAGAGTGATTTAATTGCTTTTCAGGCAGCCTTTTTTTAGGGGGAACAACTCACATACAAAAAATTCACCTATGGGGGCACTTAGGTGGCTCAGTCATTAAGTGTCCAATTCTTGAATTCAGCTTTGGTCATGATCTCAGTTTGTGAATTTGAGCCTCAGGATGAGCTCCACACTGACAGTGTGGAGCCTGCTTGGGATTCTCTCTCTCTCTCTCTCTCTCTCTCTCTCCCTCTCTCTCTCTCTCTCTCTGTCCCTCTCCAACTCTCTCTCTCTCTCAAAATAAATAAATAAACTTAAAAAAAATAATTCACCTATGTTAAGTGTACAGTTCAGTGAGTTTTGACAAATGTGTGTAAGTCATGTAACCATTACCACAGTCATGATGTGGAACATTTCCATCATCCCAAACTTCCGTCATGCCCTTCTACAGTTAACCCTACTCCTCACCCTGGCCACTGGCAATCATGGATCATACACTGTGTGTGTGTGTGTGTGTGTGTGTGTGTGTGTATAAAATTTCTCAGTGTAATTTTGAAATATTTTAGTAGTTCTCTTCATTCAAACAATTTTATTGGGTAAATGCTCTGTAGTTGGTTTTTAACAGATTTATTGAGATATAATTGACATACATATAAGTAAAATGTACAACTTAGTTAAGTTTTAACACATGTATACACCCATTAAACTATCATTGTAAACAAGATAGTGAACATATCACTCCTGAAAGATTCCTTATGCCCTTTTGTGATCATTCCTTCCCACCCTCCTCACCACTCCCTATCCTGAAGCAACTGTAATATAGTTTGCTTTTGTAACATAGTTTGCATTTTCTATAGTTTTCAATTTTATAGAAATGAAATCATAAAGTATAGGCTGTTTTTTATCTGGCTTTTACTCAGCATAATTATTTTGAGATTCATCCATGTTTTAAGTGTTTTAATAGTTTGTTCTTTTTTCTTATTGAGTAATATTCTTTTATATGGACATATCACAATTGGTTTATCCATTCACATGTTGAGGGGCATTTGGGTTGTTTCTAGTCTTTGCCTGATGCAGATTTAGCAACCATGAAAATTCACATACATGTCTTTGAATGAATATATATGCTGTCATTCTAAGTGAAAGAAGCCAGACAAAAAAAGGACAATCACACTGTATGATTGCATTATGTAAAATTCTAAAAAATGCAGAAAGCCAACAGATAGTTGCCTGAGGCTAGAGGTGGAAAGGGGAGGAAGGGAGAGATTACAAAGAGGCATAAGGAAACTTTTAGGGGTAAAATGTTTATCATCTTGATTGTGGTGATGATTTCACAGGTATGTATGTATGTCAAATCTTATTAAATTTTTAACTTTAGTTGTGAGCAATTTATTGAGTATTAATTATACTTCAGTAAAGCTTTTAAAATTTAAAAATAATGATCACTCAGAATTAATTTAAAAAACTGTGGTGCTAGAATTAAAATAAAACAATAAATTTTAAAAAATGTAATTAAAAGACCGTGGTGCATCCAAACAATGGAATTATACTCAGCAGTAACAAGGAACAAGCTACTGATACTCACAACAACACAGATGAATCACAAAAGCATTATGCTGAATGAAAGAAGCAAAACAGAAAAGACTACAAAGTATGTGATTTCATTTACATGAACTATTAGAAAAGGCAAAACTATAATGGCAGACGTCTGCTTCCAACCAAGAGAGAGCAGTAAGTTACAGATCTACCTTCTCGCCTAAAATAATTTTAAAAAACCCAAACCAAAAAACACAACAGATAAAATGTATGAAATGATAGTTTCATAACTGATAAACTTTTTTACGCAACGTATTTAAATCTTCATCACAACAAATCTAGTCCCTTAAAAAAAGGCAATGGTTTTCTAGCCACTCAGAACAAAAGCTGAAGTCTTTATAAAGCTTTGCATGGCCATACAAAATCTGTTGTTCCTTCTGTGTCCCTATTATGGATATGTTATTTCACTTACTTCACGCCAGCAACGCTGACTTTGGTGTTTTTTCTCAAGTACTCCAATCCACCTATCACTCTGATTTCTGCATTCTGGCTGGCCAGGATGCCAGGACTGCTGACAAATGCAGACCTGCTGCCCGCATATCCGTCAGGCCTCTGCTCAAACCCTTACCTTCCAGTGAGGTCCTCACTTACATTCTGCTGGAAACCGCAACACTCTCATCCTGAGCTCTTCTGATTTACCTCCCTGTGTAGCTACTCTTCATAGCACCTGCTATGATCTGACATACTCTATATTTTACCTGGTTCGTTTTTAGTTAGTCTCTGTATCCCTCTCCTTGAATGTAAGCTCCATGAAGACAGAGCCACCTGCTTCCCTGTTTTCTTTACTGCTTCTTTCTCAGCACCCAGAGCAGTGTCTGGCCATATAATGGACACTCAATAAATACGGACTGAATAGGGGACTGAAATAAACAAGTGAGGATAAATGAGCACATGAACACTACTTACATCAGGGTATTGTTGAGAGAATTAAATAAAATGAACTAGAGGTGTGCCCAGAAAGAAAGTAAACTGTAAACTATCATTAGTCTGCTTCTTGTCCCACATGTGGGAAATCATAGTAGCTGTGGTAATAATAAAAATAACAGCGTGATGGCTCTTATGTATTAAACATTCTGTGTCAGGCACTATTTTAAGTGTTTTCTCTGTATTAACTCATTTAATTCTCATGACAATCTTATGAGATAGGATTATTACATTCATTTTACAGATGAGAAAACTAAAGCAGAGTGTTAAGTAAATTTCCCAAGATTATAGGGCACAGCTGGGAATTGAACCCAGGCAATCTGGTTCAGAGCCTATGTTTATGACCACTGCACAATACCAACTCTTAAAATCCTGAAACTGAACATTTTCCCTTCTATCTAAAGTTTTCTTTGGCTTTTCTATTAGAAAATATTGCAATTTAAAGAACCTAATATTCTCAAAGCTGAGTTTTGATATTAATTCTGAGTTTATTTTCCATTAATAACAGGAACCTGAGACAGTTTCTCCATCATTGGTAGCATGGCTCAAATAATTGTTCTGACATAGTATGGGTCAGACTGATCACTGTGATGCCTGACCACAGGGACTGGGAAAGGCCCACAGGTGCTGAGTGGCATTCTTCTGACTCTAAACAAGCCCCCACAGTCCAAGTGAATATATCAAAGACACAGCAACATATTCTCTGCTGCCACAAGGATTTCTAGGATTGTGAAGATCCACATTCTCAAGTAAGCTTCCCAGGTCTGCATGATGCTTTTTCACCCCAATAATGCTAAGGACTCACTTTTTTAATAGCCAAGAATGCTTAGATCCATAAATACATTGATGAGAAGCAACTTTAGTTTCAGCTGAAATATGGCTTCACCCAAGATCAGGATTAATTTATACTCTTGAACTGGCCTCAAGTTAAGAGACGTGTAGACAGCTTTATTGGCCTGATTTTCATCCCTTTATAAAGTCGATCACACAGAACCTCTACAGTGGACTTATCCTAGACTTTAAGGGGAAGCCGGCATTTGAATTAGGGCATTCGTGCAGAAGATGAAATGGGATTTATAGGCATCATATTTAAGTTTACTGAGTATTTGCAACACAAGAGCCTACATGTAACAAAGTTAAATGTGAATGGAAAATAAAACCAGGGTGAGAATATATTTTGAATAGTGGAGGATAAGGAATCTAAGACTGACTTTATCTGACTGAAACATCTCCCAGTTATGATCTAGACTGGCAAATCTATCCCAGAGGCAGCCACATACATGATAAACCATTTCCTGATGATAGTCTCCTTCAGATAAGACTTTATTCACACTTGGGACACAAGACCACTCCACTCACATCCCCCCATCATAGAGTCATTTTCAAGAAATCTGAATTCAGAATATTTTTTACTTTGATGTAAATTCACATTTTCTAGATCTATCCAAGCAAGACCAGAGCATAAGACATGCTCTTAAACTTGCCCAAGAAGCAGCAAAATGCAGAAGACCTGAAAGAATGGTTTTAAAGCTTCTAAAAGCTTCTCTGCTTACCATGTAACAACCACTTAGATTCAGTTCTAAAGAAAAGGTTTTGTCTGAAAAAAGAATGAGTCTTAGGGATATGGCTATCATTCTGTCAGTGTGGGCTGGGGTCAGAGGTGGGATAGAACAGAACTGTGGAAATGTGTGGGACTTCTTGAGAACCTGGAAGCAAGGAGAGAAGGGATAAAGAAACTCCAGAATGGAAAGAGGTATGAACCCAGGCTGTGAACCCAACGTCTATCTTAGGGAAATCTGCATGTGGAAATCATTGGGGCTATGATAGGATTGTATTTCCTTAGCCACACGAAGTTAGCTGTGACCAAGAGATTTGCTTTTCTGAGTGAGATGTGAGCAGAAATGTTAAGAATCAGTGTGTGCTTCTGCTTTTCCATCTGGCATGGTAAACAACGATTTTAAAAATTGTAGCTGCTCCATAAATCTGGGTCTCTGTTGTTTTAAGTCACTGAGATTTGGGAGGAGTATTTGTTACTATGTATACCCTAACCAATGCTGACTGATACATTAGCAGAGCCAAATGTTTGAAATATTTAAACAGAAAAATCTATTTGTAACTAAAATAGGCCTTGGGAACAAGATACTCAGGGCTTCATTTCCTATTAGAAAAAGTATTTCTGGCTTGCTCTTCTGTATGAAGTCAGTTGAAAATAACACAGGGAATAATTAAAAACAAAACAAAACAGAAAAACCTTCCAAATTAGATGAAACTCATAAAGCAACTCTGAAGGAAATCCATAGTAAGTGGCTGCCAACTATCTTAAAATTTGAGACCTGGGTAGAGGAAAATAAACAACATGACTTTGCTGATCTCAGGAAATGCTTGGTGCTCTTTAAGAGAGGTGGCCCAATTGAGGAGGGCACCTGTTGGAATGAGCACTGGGTATTGTATGGAAACCAATTTGACAATAAATTTCATATTAAAAAATAAAAATAAAAATAAATTAAAAAAAAATAAAAGAGGTGGCTCATCCCACAGAACCAAAATCCTCTCCTTTCCTTGGAACAACAGGCTCAAGTGTGCAGGCAGTCTACAGTGGCATCTCTAGACCCCGTCTGATGCATGGGTTGGGCAGTAATGACTCAACAAGGAAGCACAGACACACTGCACTTGGAGGAAGCATGCAGAAAGGGTGGCAGATGATGTTGATGTTATAGGGCTGATCTCATTCACCTGAAAAGAAAGTTTAAATCCGTGATTCCCAACTGTGTTCCCAGACCAACATCACCCACATCACCTGGGAACTTATTGCAACTACAAATCCTTGGGCCCTGCCTTAGGCCTACTGAATCAGAAGAGTGAAGCCATTATAATCTATGCCTTCATAGACCCACCAATGTTCTGATGCAACTCAAATTTGAGAACCACTTCTCACAGAATTTTTCATATTCAGAATTTCACTTGAACCAGGCAGACTTGTCCCAAGACAAAAGAAGGAAATGCACATTGCCACTGCCCCAGGTCATGCTCCTGACCCTCCTTCACACTGTTCTTCAGTAAATATCAGGTCCCAATTTTAAATTCTCTCCAGAAAAAAAAGAAAGGGAAAATGACCAATAAAACATAAAAAAATAATTTTCACCAAAAAATCATACCAAAAGCAAACAAAAATCAGATATAGATATTTTCTCATGAAAGTAAAATACAAACAAAACGAAAATTCAACAAAAGAACTGTGGCCTTTCTAAAATAAGAACTTACAAAAATATCTAGAGAGATATCTGATGCTAATCTCTAAGACAATGATGTATTTACTTGGTGTAAATGATGTATTTCTTGGTATGGCCTGGAAGATGGTGGGCTTCTCAGAGAATCACCACACTCTTCATGGTTCTGTATATACCTTGTACTGAGCGATAATAGAACCGTTAAAGGAAATGCAAGGGATACGGGCTTAAGACAATACACTTACTCCTCACTTAGCCCTTCTGTCAAAGCCTTAGAAAGTTAGGTAGATGATCTGGAAGTTCCCTGTCTGGTGGGTGGGATAACTAAAAGTATTGATTGGTGATGCCACCAGGGTAAATAATGGTGTTGCAAAATAAGAGCTAGCATGAGACAACCCAAGCCAATAATCAATTGAGACTCCTGACCATTTCTCAGAGGATCAACAGACTGAGAGCTGCCTTGAAGTCCATGTGAACAAATGGGCAACAATGGACTTTACTTTGTCAGTAGAAAAGACCATAAGGCACACTACCTGGGAATACTTAGGCAGCAGGATGATCAAAATATGGCAGGAGGGTAAAAGGCACTCTCCACACCCTCTCCCTTATCACACAGCCACAGGACCTAGATCAACTCTGGAAAGAAGGGAAGGAGAAGGCAGAAGAATTTCTCAATGGACTGAGCTTAACTCTAGAATCCTGTGATTAATTATCTGAAAAAGACAGAATCATATCTAATTGACAAAACTTTTGTTTGCCTCATATGATTAGGAATGGAGGAATGAAGGCACAATGAAATCAGCCATGGACAATAAATAAAGCTGTGTTCTTTGCACACATACGTTACAGCAAGTAAATATAAACACCATCACACAAATGCCACCAAACAATTACAGCAAAAAAACGAGATGGAGGGATCATTAAAAGCAGAAAATAGAATATTAGACAAAAGAAACAAGACCAATTATACTTTTACATAAATAAACACAAGTAGGATAAAGTCATGTAATAGGAAAAATACTCTTAAGATAACAAACCAAAACCTTCTTGAATAAAAACAAACATCAAAAGAAAATCATAAATTCCCTGCTTAACTTAATCAAGCAGAACTTAAACCCTCGGCAGATAAAAATAATACACTCTGGAGAAAAATTTTTCTATTACTTAAAACGCTATTTAAAAATACTGGAAAATAATAAAAAGTAGATAGAAACTAGAGGAAATATGACCCCTGAAAGAAACAAAACTAGTTGAGATCTATGTTTATTCAGTACCTCCTCCCCACGATGGCGCTACCCAGTTCATACAGTAAAGGGATCAGAAGGAGCGCTAAAGAAAGCAGGAGTCTTGCTGGGCTGAGGAATCAGAATTTGTAGTGTAAAATGATTGAAAATTGAGGTGGGAGATCCCAGAAAAGTGGGTGAACTCAAAAATCTTCATATAAATATTCCCCAAATATTTGCATGACTCTTGAAATGCACACATGCAGGGTAAGTGAGCCAGCAAGGAGTCCAGCAAAGAGTGACAGCTGGGTGATGTAAAGAACTGAGCAGAGATTTTTGGCAGCCACCCACCATTCCCATGAGGTTAATTATCTTGGGATTTACACTGAAACTGTAGAAAGTTCACACCTTAAGAATAAGGACCTCATTATAAAATATGAGTATGAAATAACAGAAAATACATATATTGATCTCTGACTCCAGTTCCTGGCAGAGGGCTCCTAAGTCCTTTGGAATTTCCTGGGAAACAGGAGTGTCTTTTGTTCTTTTTTTTTTTTTTTTTTTTTTTGAGACAGAGAGAGACAGAGCATGAATGGGGAAGGGGCAGAGAGAGAGAGGGAGACACAGAATCGGAAGCAGGCTCCAGGCTCTGAGCCATCAGCCCAGAGCCCGACGCGGGGCTCGAACTCAGGGACTGTGAGATCGCGACCTGAGCCGAAGTCGGAAGCTTAACCGACTGAGCCACCCAGGTGCCCCAGGAGTGTCTTTTGTTCTAATGAGGCAACTCTTGGTAGGCTCTTGAATTGCTTCAGGAGGGGGGCTGGGCACCAGAAAGACAAAGGCATGATTAGAAGCTTGGAAATTTTAGCTCCACCTCCATTGTCTGAGAAGGGCAGAGGGGTTGGAAATTGAGTTAATGATTGATTATACTTCTCTGAAGAAGCCTCCATAAAAATCCCACAATTATGGGGTTCAGGGAGCTTCCAGATTGATGAACACATGAAAATTCTGGGAGGTGGCACAATGATAAGGGTATGATCACTAGAGAGAGACATGAAGACATGAAAAGCATTCACTGGCCCTTAAACTACCCCCATCCCAAAAAGCAAGGCACATCACTTCCATTCACATTTCATCATGTAAAGCAAATAGGATTTTCATACTTAATTTGGATGGCTATGGAGAGATGTAATTCTACCATGAGCTCACAAGGAACACTTAAACATTTAAACATTTTAATGCTACAGGCAGAATTCAACTCCAGAAGTTAGCAAAAGAGTAACAATAACAAAAATTAAGCAAGGCAGACTGATATGATCAATTAATAACAAAAGAGAAATAAATACACATGTCTATTACAGACTCCAAATCTCCCTCAAATCTGATTTCTCCTTCTTTCCTAGCAAGAGCATTTAGTTGGGTACATGACAGCCCTGCAAAGACCAAACTTCCAGACTCACCCATAGCTCTGTGAATCATGTGATTAAACTCTCACTAAGAGATGCTAGGAGAAATGATGGGTGCCGCATCTATGCCATTAGTTTTAAAGGAAATCTCTTGCTTTGGGTTTCCTCCCTTTTCCATTTCCCATTATGGAACACAGACTTGACAGTGATCCCACTTCAGCCAACAGATGAAGATCCCACTTCAGCCAACAGATTGTTGGGTGGAAAGAACTGCAAGGGAGGAAACTCACTTCTTAAATGACTTTGTGAAACAGAGCTCTGGCCACCCCAGGGCAGCTGGACTGCTCTGTGACCAAGAAGTCAACTTCACTCTGTGTTAAGCCACTTTGGGCCCTTTTTGTTATGTCAGATTAACTTTTACCCAAACTAAGATTATATCTAGAAGCCAATCTTTTAAAAAGAGCTATAAAATAGATGAAGCTACATAATGTAATCAGGTAAACTGGAGCCAGCACAAAGTGAGGGTAAGGAACCAACCTCAATAATGAAGGAATTCAATGACATATAACATACACTTCTCTGATGCTATGCAAATAAATAAGACATGTGAATGAAACGATGGCTTTCCTATGAAAACATCCATTCCCAAAATCTGCCTTAAAGAAAAAAAAATGTATAACTGAAATGGTTCCAGAGGTGAATGCAATCAAATAATCAAGACAAATAAAATTCCAATACTACAAACTGTCCTAAGCCACAAGAAGAGAAATAACTCTTAAAAATTCTGTCTATAAAATGAGAATAATTTTGATAATAGAGCTCAACCAAGACAACACAAAAATAGAAAAGTACATGTCAATTTACCCTATCACTGTAAAAACCATAAATAAAATATTATTTGCCTTCTTTCAAATATAGTTCAGCAGCACAATAAAAGTAGAATCTATCACAAAAGAAGGATATTTTGGTACTAGGAAACATTGTAATAGAATTATTTACACTAGTAGACAAAGAAAGTTTGAGATGATCAAAGGATTTTTCAGACAAAACATAATGTACACTCCTGATTTGAAATGTCTTACTATAATAAAATTAATAGAAATATTCTTATAATTGTATGTATATAAGTGTATGGCTCATTTTGTATATACAGTGTTATGGCTAATTATACTAGAACTATCTACATTAGAATAAGAAACAAAAGAAGGATGTATTCATCAACACTTTTACTTAACATTGCTCTGGAAATTCAGGCTAATGTAATTTAGCAAACGAAGGAATAAATGGTATAACGTTTAGAAAACAGGAGGCAAAATAATTATTTTTAGCATATGATATGATTTTTACTCTGGAAAATCCAAGAGGACCCATGGAAAAAATATTTTAAAGAAAGCAGAGAATTCAAAATTTGCCTTGTTGCAATATTAATGTCAAAAAACAGCTTTTCAGTAGACAAGCAAGCTCCAAACGATGATGGGAAAATGTTATTTAAAATAGCAGTAGGCAATATGAAGTACTAAAGAAAAACTCTGAAAAATATGCCATTCTTATAGGAAGAAAACTTTTAAGTTTTGCTGAAAGGCACAGAAGACTAGATTAAATGAGAAGACCTACTGTGTTGTTGACTTAGAAAAACTGTGATAAAAATGTTAATTCTTCCTAAATTAATCTATAATTTCAATAAAAACCAATACAAACGCAAAAGAAATTTTCGTTCAGATAAGAGTATTCCAAATTTCAGATGAAAAATAAATATTTGAGGATAGCCAGAACAAATTTGTGAAAGAATTATGAAGGGCACCAGACCAAGTAGTAAAACATATGATAAGCTTACAGTAATTAAAACAATCTGGTATTGGCACATAAATAAACAGGCCATTGGAAAGAGAGTTCAGAAATGGATCCAAGCCCATATGGGGATTTAATTCACAGAATGTGGCATTACCATTCAGTGGGAAAATGATGGATTAGTGAGCAAATGATGTTGTGGCAACTGGCTAGCCATTTGTAACAAAATAAACCTTGATCAGTATCTTATTTATTACATCAAAAGTGATTTACTTGCATCAAAAATGTAAACATTAAATAAAATCATAAAAAAAATAATAAACATGAGGAAATTTGTTTGTAATACTTGTGCAACCTCACTGATAATTATGAAAATATGCATTGAAATGAAACCAAATAGTAGGTCTTGCCTATCAGATAAAAAACTTTAAGTATACAGTATAGTTGAAAAATAGATATTTCAGGCCTATTGGTGAGATTATAAATTAATTCAAACTTTTTACAGGGAAGTTCGGTAATTTTAACCCAGCAATTCCATGTGTAAGAATTTAACTTTCAGAGGTGTTTGACTTTTTTGCATGTACAAGAATGTTTATTTCAGCATTGTCAGTAAAACCAAAATAACAAAAGGCAACAATTGAAATGCTCATTACTACATGACTAGTATAAAAAGTATGGCAAATCTCTACAATAGAATGCTATTCAGCCATAAAAAACAATGTGTGTGCTAATAAGCAACAGTATGTAAGTTTTATTAAGAGAGAAATGGAAGATAAAGATACGTAGAGTCTGCTGTATTCATGTGATTTAAGTATACACATTTAAACATATATTATCATATATCTTTATACATATTATATATGTGTAGTAAATTATCACAGTTTTACATTGCATCTATCTGATTACTAATAAAGTTGAACATTATTTCTTAGCTCTTTGAGTTTCTTCCCCTCTCTCAATTACCTATTTATGCTACTCACCCTTCTTATTGTTTTTTTCTTCTTCTACATATTGATTTGTAAGAGATCTTTTTATGTCCTGGAAACTTATTTTTATATCGGTGGTAGAGCTCTTCTCCTAGTTGATGACATGTTTTATAAAATTTTTGTGTTTCTTTTACCACGCAGAGGTTATTTATTTTCAGATATTCAAGTTTATCAAAAATTATCTTTATGGTTTATGTTTTGTTGTCCTGTTTAAGATATCCTTCTTTTCTGAAAATCATGAAGATATTCTTCCATTTTTCTTCTGAAAGTTTACAATTTCATTTTTTACTCACATGTCTATAATCCATCTGGAATTTGTGTGTAGTATGAGGTAAAGATCTAATTTTTATCTCTCTCAGGTGAACAGTCAAATTTCTTAGCCTCATTTATTTGGCTTGCTACTTTTGTCATATCTTGAAATTCTATGTATGAGAAAATTTTATCATGGGCTCCATATGGTGCAATAGTTAAGAGCATGATCTCTTGAAGCAGACTGAATCTGAATCCCACCTCCATCACTTACTAAATACACGGACTTGTATTACTTAACTGCTCAGCCTCCTTTACCTCATCAACAAAATGAGGATAATTAATGTATTAGGTTCTCCAAGGAAACAGAAGCAAAAGGATATATCTTTATTATAGGAATTGGCTCATGTGATTAGTTATAAAGCCCAAGAAGTTCCACAATCTGCCATCTGCAAGCTGGAGAACCAGGAAGCTGGTGGTATAATTCAGTCTGAGCCCAACAGCCTGAGAAACAGGGGAGCAAATGCTATGAATTCCTATGAATTCTGGACCAAGGACCAGAGAAGATGGACGTCCCAGCTCAAGAGTGCAGGGCAAATTCACTTTTCCTCTGCCTTTTTGTTCTAATCTGGCTCTCAACCGACTGGATGATATCTTCTCACATTGTTGAGAGGCCTTCTTTACTCAAATTGGTTTTATTTACTCAGTCTGCTGATTCAAATGCTAATCTCTTCTGGAAACATTCCCACAGATGCATTCAGAAATGTTTACCAGCTACCTGAGCATCTCTTAGCTCAGTCAGGTTGACATAAAATAACTATTATAGATAATAACAGTTCTTATCTCATATGGTTGTTTTAAGGATTAAATATTTGTAAATTGTTTAAAACTGCATGACACATAGTAAGCACTATATATAGTGCTCTCTAAGTTTGTCAAATAGAAATACGTGCTTTAGAAGGGGTCTGCACAGAATCCTGTTAGGATTTTGACTGTAGATTAATTCGGGAGAGGTACCATCTCTATAATATTAAATCTTCCCATTTATGAACATGGTAAATGCTTTCATTTACTAAGGTCTTTTTTTATAGGCTTCAATAAAAGTTTATAACTATCTCCATATAGATCTTATACATACTGATTAGGTCTATCTCTGGGCACTCCATAGGTTTTGATGCTGATATAAATGGACACTGTATAACAATATTGCTGTTCTTGAATTCATCAAACTTGCTGTCCTCTTTATTGGTTCTAACAGTTCGCAGATATTCTCAGATTTTCTACATGGACAACCATTTTTCCTATGAGTAATGAATTCTTTCTTTCTGGTTCTTATGTCCTTTCTTTTCTTGCCTTATTATCTTGTTCAAAATCTCCAGAAGAATATTGAAAAAGAGGACATCTTTGTCTTGCTCACTAAAGGAATGCTTTTAACATTTTATCATTAAATATAATGCTTATGGGGAGCCTGGGTGGCTCAGTCGGTTAAGCGTCCGACTTCGGCTGGGGTTATGGTCTCACGGTTTGCGGGTTCAGGCCCCACGTCAGCTCTGTGCTGATGGCTGGGAGCCTGGAGCCTACTTTGGATTCTGTGTCTCCTTCTCTCTCTCTGTCCCTCCCCCACTAGTGCTCTGTCTCTCAAAAATAAATAAATGTAAAAAAAAATTTTTTTAATACATAATGCTTGCTTTAAATTTTTTGGTAGATGTGTTAGTTTCCTGAGGCTGCTATAGTAAATGACCACAAACTAGATGACTTAAAACAACAGAAATTTATCCTCCCATAGTTCTGAAGGCCAGAAATATGTAATCATCATTACTGGGCTGAAATCAAGATATCAGCAGGGACATAATCCCTCCAAAAGATCTAGGGGAGACTCTCTCCCTTGGCTTATGGCCTCATCACTCGAATCTCCGCCTCCATCTACACCTCACCTTCTTGTGTGAGTGTGTGTGTGTGTGTGCACGTACGTGCACCCTCCCTCTGACCCTGTCTTATAAAGGCACTTGAGATTTAGGGCCAACATCAATAACCCAGGATTATCTCCCCAGCATGAGATCCTTAACTTAATCACATCTGCAAAACACCCTTTTTCCAAATAAGTAACACTTATGGGTGCCTGGAATTAGGATCTGATGATTATCTTTAAGGGGCCACTTTTCAGTCTACCGTAGCATATATGCTTTAATAGATTAAGAAGGCATCCTTCTACTCCTAGTTTACTAAAAAGTTTTTATTTTTAAAAATTTCATACATGACTACTGAATTCCTTTGAATGCTTTCTCTACATCTATTGTGATGATCATATGGTTTTTCCTCCTTTATTCTGTTACTATAATGAATTAAATGAGTACATTTTCTAATATTAAACCATTATTTCTTTCTTTCCTGCTTGTGCACATTTTATGATTTTTATGCACAATACTAGATTTTGTCTGCTAACAATATATTTATAATTATATTTAGGTTTGGTCTGTGTGTGTTTCTTCAGACAGATTTAGTTTTTTAATGATTTCTAGTTCTTCCTGAGTCAGTTTTGTTGTCATATTTTTCTAGATTTACCCATTTTATTTAATCACCATTAAAATTACCCATTTTCAAATTTATTGGTGTAAAGTTCATAATTTTACTTTTTAAAAATGTTTATTGGGGCGCCTGGGTGGCTCAGTCGGTTAAGCGTCCGACTTCAGCTCAGGTCACGATCTCGCGGTCTGTGAGTTCGAGTCCCACGTCAGGCTCTGGGCTGATGGCTCAGAGCCTGGAGCCTGCTTCCGATTCTGTGTCTCCCTCTCTCTCTGCCCTTCCCCCGTTCATGCTCTGTCTCTCTCTGTCTCAAAAATAAATAAATGTTAAAAAAAATTTTTTTTTTAAATGTTTATTTATTTTGACAGAGAGACAGTATGAGTGGAGGAGGGGCAGAGCAAGAGGGAGAAAGAATCCTGATAGTGTTGAGCCCAGTGTGGGACTCGATCCCATGAACCATGAGACCATGACCAGAGCCAAAATCAAGAGTGGGACACTGAACTGACTGAGCCATCCAGGTGCCCCTGAAGTTAATAATTTTTTTTTATTTTTTTTCAACGTTTTTTATTTATTTTTGGGACAGAGAGAGACAGAGCATGAATGGGGAAGGGGCAGAGAGAGAGAGGGAGACACAGAATCGGAAACAGGCTCCAGGCTCCGAGCCATCAGCCCAGAGCCTGACGCGGGCTCGAACTCACGGACCGCGAGATCGTGACCTGGCTGAAGTCGGACGCTTAACCGACTGCGCCACCCAGGCGCCCCATTAATTTTTAAAGTCATAAGAGAACAGTATGAGGTTGAAGTAGCTGTGGTTCTGTACCCATAGTTGTTGTAGACTCTAAGTCTAAAGTTATCTTTTGGCCAGCTAAAGAGCAGATGCAGGATTAAAACAAGAGATGGCTAATATCCAGGAAAAAGACAAGAGCCCTGAGAAAGGGTCCCTGCGCCGTATTTATTCAGATCAGAAGGATTGCAAACGTGATTGGCATGTACAAAGAGACAAAGAAACTAGGAACATTAACTTGGGGATGTGAGGGGGAAAAGGGGATTCTGAAGATATACAGTGTTTGGGGTTTGGGTTAATATAAAACAAAATCCAGGCGCCAGGCAGATGGGTGGTTGGTTATTAACAGTAGACAGGAGGCACTGTGCCTGTTTATCTTCACCAGCCTAGGGGATGAGAAAGATAGGGGGAATAACCTGAGGGTTAATAAGGCACCTTTTCTTTTGTTAATCATCCCCACTCTGGGCAGCTTTGCCTGCAGCGCAGCAGTCCAAAGTCCAATTCACCAATTTACCTAACCTGGCCCTATTCTCCTATGAAAGCAGCTTTCCGCTATAGTACTAAATTTGGGGTGATTTCACCCTGAATATCTAGTTTTGTTATTCCTATGTATTGGGCACCTTTGCACCGTTACTATTTCAGGCCTTTGCCTCTATTTTTGGGGGCTCAGCACCCCCTCCCGATTTTGGGGTGGCTTTGCACCTCCCTATTCCTGGCACCTTTGCACCCCCCTATCCTTGGAGTGCCACTCTGGTTTACCCAAACTCAGGTGTGAGCATTTTATTGACTTTGTATTTCTTTGTGCCTTCTTAACCCATTGGTGTAAGCCTAGGGGATTCCTAAGCTTATCTCCCACACATAGTTATTTCAAATGCAATATATTATTTCTTTCTCTACTCCCCAATTTATCAATATTACTATAGAATGTTTTATAGACTTTTTGAAGAATCTGCTTGCAGTTTTAGTAATGGTGTCTATTTTTTTTTTGTTTTTAGTTTAACTTTTGCCCTTATTTTTATTATTCCTTTCATTCTACTTTCTGTGGTTTTATGAAACTTAATTTTCTAATTCATTTAGTGGTATGTTTACCTAATTTTTGTAAAGTTATACTTGGTATTATACTCTTAAATTTTTATCAAATAAAAATGCACGTTGTTAAAAGAATCAATTTTTTTCTTAGAAGTCATTATAAGAAAAACAGCAAGTATATCCATGTTTTCTTCCCTTTTAGCTTTTTTAGGTGTTTGGGGTTTTTTGTTGTTGTTGTTTGCTTGCTTTTACTTCCGTTTCTCTAAATGACATGTCTATATATTGCTACTTTTGATTTAAAAAATTTTAGACATTACCTATGACTTCCTTATATGAAAATTCAGGGTTTATTATTTTCAAATACACATCGTTTCCTGCCTTCCACACCCAATCCTCCATTTATAGTTCTATTTTAATTTGGCTAAATCATTATTCAATGTTTGCATTTTAAGATTACCCCAACTTTCTTATTAAATGAACCAATAATTTATTTCGTAGTTTACCAAGATGTATTTTTCTTCCAAAACTGTTTAAAATCGGGATTTGTTTCAACATAGTACTAGAAGTCATAGCCTCAGCAATCAGATAAGAAAAAGAAATCAAAGGCATCCACATAAGCAAGGAAAAAGTGAAACTTTCCCTCTTCACAGAGGATATGATACTGTATGTGGAAAACCTGAAAGACTCCACCAAAAAACTGCTAGAACTGATACATGAATTCAGCAAAGTCAAAGGATATAAAATCAATGTAGAGAAATCCATTGCATTTCTACACACCAATAAAACGGAGCAGCACAAAGAGAAATCAAGGAATTGATCCCATTTATAATTGCACCAAATGCCATAAAATACCTAGGAATAAACATTACCAAAGAGATAAAAGACCTGTATGCTGAAAACTATAGAAAGCTTATGAAAGAAACTGAAGAAGATACAAATAAATGGAAAAAACATTCCATGTTCATGGATTCAAAGAATATGGTTGAAATGTCTATACTATACAAAGAAATATACACATTCAATGCAATCCCTGTCAAAATAACACCAGCATTCTTCACAGAACTAGAACAAACAATCCTAAAATTTGTATGGAACCTAAAAAGACCTTGAATACCAAACTAATGTTGAAAAAGAAAACCAAAGCTGGAGGCATCACAATCCCGGACTTCAATCATAATCCCGGATTATAAAGCTGTAATCATCAAGGCAGTATGGTACTGGCACAAAAACAGACACTTAGACCAATGTAACAGAATAGAGAACCCATAAATGGACCCACAGATGTATGGCCAACTAATCTTTGACAAAGCAGGAAAGAATATCCAATGGAAAAAAGACAGTCTCTTCAGCAAATGGTGTTGGAAAAACTGGACAGTGACATGCAAAAGAATGAAACTGGACCACTTTCTTACATCACATACAAAAATAAATTCACAATGAATGAAAGACCTAACTGTGAGACAGGAAACCATCAAACTCCTAGAGGAGAAAACAAGTAACAATCTCTTTAACCATGGCTGCAGCAGCTTCTTATTAAACATGTCTCTGAAGTCAAGGGAAACAAAAGCAAACATGAACTATTGGGACCTCATCAAGATAAAAAACTTCTTCACAGTGAAGGAAACAATGAACAAAACTAAAAGGCAAAAAAATGTAAGGGGAGAAGATATTTGCAAATGACATATCAGATAAAGGGTTAGTATCCAAAATGTATAAAGAACATATCAAATTCAACACCTAAAAAAACACATGAACAGACACTCTTTCAAAGAAGACATCCAGATGGCTAACAGACACATGAAAAGATGGTCAACATCACTCATCACCTGGAAATACAAATCAAAACCACAATGAGATACCACTTCACACTTGTCAGAATGGCTAAAATTAACAACACAGGAAACAAGAGATGTTGTTGTACACACACACACACACACACACACTGGAACATTACTCAGCAATCAAAAAGAATGAAATCTTGCATTTGAAACAACGTGGATGGAACTAGAATGAATTATGATAAGCAAAATATGTCAGTCAGAGAAAGACAAATACATGATTTCACTCATATGTTCAACTTAAGAAACACAGCAGATGAACATAGGGAAAGGAAAGGAAAAATAAGATAAAAAGAGAGGGAGTCAAACCATAAGAGACTCTTAAATACAGAGAACAAACTGAGGGTTGCTGGAGAGGTGTTGGGTGGGGAGATAAGTTAAGTGAGTGATGGGCATTAAGGAGGGCATTTGTTGGGATGAGCACTGGGTGTTATATGTAAGTGATGAATCACTAAATTCTATTCCTGAAACCATTATTTCACTACATGTTAACTAAGTTGGATTTAAATAAAAAATAATTAAAAATTTAAAAAAGGGGGAAAAAGTAGATTTAACCTGAAATATGAAGGAGATAAAACATTTCAATTTATTCTTTAAAATCTTCATTTTTAAAAAATGGATAGTACCAACGTCAAACCACAATAGGAAAAACAAAGAAAAAAAAGTAAAATCTAGATTTTATGGTTTTCTTGGGTTTTCATCTGCTCAATTGTCTATTACTTATCATTTATTCATACTCCCAAAGAATTATCTAAAAACTGTATTCTTTACACATGCAGACACACTAGATACTAGTTTCACTTCTTGAGTAAATATTTCCCAGGGACTTCCAACCTCTTCTAACCTGAACAGGTTGACCTTGCTTCTCAGGATCATTCTTTACCATTCCCCAGAGGACTCTCTGTTGCCACAATCCTGTATGACTTCTGTTCCCTGATTTCATGATTCCCATTTCAGTGGAGTACATCTTCCATTAAGAGGCAGGTAGGTAAAAATTTCGAAACCTTGAATAACTAAAAATATTTTCACCCTAACCTCATACAGGTTATAAAAAAATAATTTTCCTTCAGAACTTTGAAGCATTTGTCCTTTGTGTTCAGTTCGTATAAGGACTTATATATTTTGATTCATCCTTACTCCTAAGGAGTAACCCTTCATATTCCAACAGATAATTTAGAGTGTTTACTAGGGTCCCTCATCTTTGTTGACTACAGTTTTTGTCTCTTGTGATGCCATCAAACTGCCACAAGCTTTACTCAACTTCTCAGCTACTTACCTCTGTTTATCTTTTCAAACTTCCAGCTACCATTTTCAAATAAGCGAATGTTATAAGGGAAAAAGCAGTGCCAAAAGTAAGGCTCACCTTCCTGGACTTTTTTTCACTTTAAGGTATTGGCCCCACAAGTCTTGAGTGTCTTACTGACTTTGGAGATTTATCATGCTTTCAAACCGATTAGATAGATGATAGATGGATAGATGACAGGTAGGTAGGTAGAGAGACAGATACTGTAGCATTTCTGTTTTTTCTCTATATGGAAGGGATGGTCCAAAACTAGCTAATCCATTTTTGTCTACCTTTCCTATAGTAAAAACCTCTCTCAATCTCAAACTATTTATTAAACCCACTTACAAATAGTTCTGTTTTAATCTCACCTTCAACCCCATTTCCAGAGGTGCTTGTTCTTCCTATCCCTGAGCTTTCTGTGAATCTGTGGTATAAATAAGTCTTCTTCTCTGTTTTCTTTATGCAAGCTTATGATATTAATCTCTTGGATTTGCTAAGTCATTATTCTTCCTCATCTAACTTTCTAGCTTATAACCTTATATTGTTTTTTGTTGTTTTCTTTTCCTCTTTGATCTCATGCATCAGATTTAGTGATGTTTTAGAGAGAGTGTAATGTTCAACCCACTATTATTGTCCAGAAATTTTTAACTACTTTTAACTCTTTTATTATAAAATACATGTATTTAAGGCTATAAGTCTGCCTCTAAATATAACTTTAGCTACATCTCATAAGTTTCAAGATGCAGTATTTTTATGATCACTTCTAAATATTTTAAAACTTTATTATAATTTATTCATTTGCCCATTTTTAACTTTATATAAACTTCAAAATATTTCAGCTTTGATGATATCTTCCTTATTGATTTCTTACTACACTTTGGTCAAAGCATGTTTTCTATATAATATTGATTATTTGAAATGTATTGCAATTTACTTTGTAGCCTATGTGTAGTCCAATTTTTATAAGTGTTCCATGTGTGCATGAAAATATATTTTCCAACTGTTGGAAATAAAACTCTATATCTCAATTAAATCAGGCTTTTGCTTGTATTATTAACTCTTCAATATCTTTGCTACTTTCTTTTGTTCAGTTGATCTATTCATTACTGAGAGAGCTATAATGGTGTAGATTTTTAATTCTTTTAATTATGTTAATTTGCTTTGTACATTTAAGGCTATGTTAGTTGAATGAAGGTTCAGGATTCTTTTATCTTCATAGTAAATTGTTCCTTTTATAATTTTCTAATGAATCTTTATCTCTTTTTCCCCTCAAAGTCTATTTCGCTGACATTTATAAAATTTTATCAGTTTTCATTTGTCCAGAATTTGATATGGAATATCTACCATCTCTACCCTGATATACTCAACATTTATGTCACTATATTTTAAGGTGTCTTTTGAAACTGCACATATGGACTTAAAAACATCCAATCTGAGTCTCTCTCCTTAAGTAGTGTATCTAGTTTATATAAATTTATTTACTTGAAATACATGACCATTTTACAACTTTATTTTGTCTTTTATATTTACTTTATTTCCTTTGTGTTTTTTCTACTTTCCTAAATTGAGTTCTTTAACTTCCTTTTCTTTCTATTTTTAAAGTTTTCTTGTCTATTCCTGTTCTTTTACTGTAAACTTATTAACGAAGACAAAAGCTAAGTAATACAAATCTACTAAAAATGCATTAATTTAAATGTTCTCCACTCTATTAATATTATCTAGTATTTTCGTTCCATATTTTTTGTAAAATCCCCAAGTTAGTCTTTATAATCATGATCATTTTATTTAGTCAGTACAGTTTAGACTTGCCCAAATATTTACCATTTCCTCAAAACATCATTGCTTCCTGCATCACACATTCCTTCTGGTTTTAAGTTCCTTCTTCCTGAAATACATCCTTTACTCATTCTTTCAGAGAGAACTTAGGAGTGATAGAGTCTCTCCATCTTTGTTTTTCTAAAGTATTTCTTCAATTTGGCCTCACTATTGAATAATAATTTATCTGGGTATAATATTATTGCTATAAAATTATTGTTTTCTTTTATTCAAGCTCTCATTTTTGTGGCATGCTCATTACAGTCTAATGGTTATACCTCTTCTGATATTTTGTATTTTACTTTGGTGGCTAATTTTCTCTTTATATACAATGTTCTGAAACTTCACCACCATTTACCTAGGTGGGATTTCTTTGTATTTATCCTGATTGGGAATCACAATATTTTTTTATTATTTTATTTTTTATTTCTTAAAATTTACACCCAAATTAGTTAGCATATAGTGCAACAATGATTTCAGGAGTAGATTCCTTAATGACCCTTACCCATTCAGCCCATCCCCCCTTCCACAACCCCTCCAGTAACCCTCAGTTTGTTCTCCATATTTATGAGTCTCTTCTGTTTTGTCCCCTTCCTTGTTTTTATATTATTTTTGTTTCCCTTCCCTTATTTTCATCTGTTTTGTCTCTTAAAGTCCTCATATGAGTGAAGTCATATGATTTTTGTCTTTCTCTAACTGACTCATTTCACTTGGCACAATACCCTCCAGTTCCATCCACATAGTTGCTAATGGCAAGATTTCATTCTTTTTGATTGCCAAGTAATACTCCATTGTATATATATACCACATCTTTGTCCATTTATCCATCGATGGACATTTGGGATCTTTCTATACTTTGGCTGTTGTTGATAGTGATGCTATAAACATTGGGGTGTATGTGTCCCTTCGAAAGAGCACACCTGTATCCTGTGGATAAATGCCTAGTAGTGCAATTGCTGGGTCGTAGGGTAGTTCTATTTTTAGTTTTTTGAGGAACTTCCATACTGTTTTCCAGAGTGGCTGCACCAGCTTGCATTCCCACACAATATTTCTTTAATAGAGGATGTAGGTCTTTCACAAATTCTGGAAAATTTCATCCTTGTCTTCCCATTATGTTAAAATATTGCTTATTCCTATTCCCCTTATCATATTATTCTTTGACAGTGAAGAACCTATCTGTTCATATATGAATATCTGTTATATCCTACATGTATCTTTTCTATTTTTTAATTCAAGTATACTTAACATACAGTGTTATATTAGTTCCAGGTGTAAAATATAATGATTTGACAATTCTATGCATTACTCATTGCTCATCATGATAAGTGTACTCTTAATCTTCTTTACCTATTTCACCCATCCCCTACCTACCTCCGCTCTGGTAGCCATCACTTTGTTCTCCATATTTAAAAGTCTTGTTTTGTGTGTGTGTGTGTGTGTGTGTGTGTGTGTGTGTGTGTGTTTTGTCTCTATTTTTCTTTGTTCGTTTGTTGTGTTTCTTAAATTCCACATACAAGTGAAATAATATGGTATTTGTCATTCTCTGACTGACTTATTTCACTCAGGATTGTGCCCTCTAGATCCATTCATGTTGTTGCAAATGGCAAGATTTCATTCTTTTTTTTTTCTTTTTTGCTGAATAATATTCCATTGTATAACATCTCATTTATCCAGTCATTTATGGATGGGATATTGGGTTGCTTCCATTTCTTGGCTGCTGAAAATAATGATGCACTAAACATAGGAGCGCATATATCTTTTTGAATAAAAAGCTTTCGTACAGCCGAGGAAACCATCAACAAAACAAAACGACAACCAACTGAATGGGAAAAGATATTTGCAAATGATATATCAATAAGGGGTTAGTATGCAAAATATATAAAGAACTTATACAACTCAACACACAAATAATCTAGTTAAAAATGGCAGAAGACATGAATAGACATTTTTCTAAAAACATATAGATGGCCAACAGACACCTGAAGAGATGCTCAATATCACTGATCATCAGGGAAATGCAAACCAAAACCACAATGAGATATCACCCCATACCTGTCAGAATGACCCGGAGCAAAAACACAAGAAACAAGTGTTAGCAAGAATGGGGAGAAAAAGGAACCCTCATGCACTGCTGGTGGGAATGAAAGCTGGTGCAGCTACTGTGGAATACAGTATAGGGATTTATCAAGAAAAAATACAAATATCTTAATTTGTTTCTTGTCTCCTATTTCTATCTCTTTTTGTCTCTTAGTACTAAATTCTGAGTAATTTCCTCAGATCTACTTTCTCAGTCTAACTTTCTCTTCATCTGTGCCTAATTTATTTTCAACATTCTATGACATTTCTAAAATTTGTATTTGGTCCTCTTTCAAATTTATCTGACTTTTTTCATAGCAACTTGATATGGTTTTAGAAAGTCATTATTTGAATATTTAATCATTTAAGCATACTTACTTTACAGTAGCTTTTCAGATTGTTCCCTTATTTCAGATTATTGTATTCTAATCATTTTATGTGTTGTTCCTGCAGATTCTTACTCATGGTAGATTGCTTATGTACTCAACTGTTTTAAATTGTAAGTTTACTTATTATTGGATTATAATCAGTTAGGTATTGTCACAGTAATGCTTCATAATAAATTATTTTCATATTCAGTCCAAAGCAGACTTAATGATAATTATTAAGCATTTATTTTTGCTCACACATCTGTGGGTCTTCTGAGGGTTGGCTAATCTGGGCTAGACTCTTACTAGTTATGACTTTGAGGTATAGCTTGGGTCCTAATATACTTCAGGCTGTAACTGCAGATTAGACTCAGGTCAGTTCTACACATGTTATTTTGAAGCCAAAGCTGAAGTAGCAAGGGATGGTTTCCTCATGGTGACGTAAGAAGGGCAATAGGGCAGGGGGGCGCCTGGGTGGCTCAGTCAGTTAAGCATCCGACTTCAGCTCAGGTCATGATCTCACGGTCCGTGAGTTCAAACCCCGCATCGGGCTCCGTGCTGACAGCTCAGAGCCTGGAGCCTGCTTCAGATTCTGCGTCTCCCTCTCTCTCTGACCCTCCCCCGTTCATGCTCTGTCTCTCTCTGTCTCAAAAATAAATAAACATTAAAAAAAATTAAAAAAGAAAAGAAGGGCAATAGGGCAATCTGAGCTGATCAAATACATTTCAAGTCTTAGCTTGATTCATGTCTATCAGTAATCCATTGGCCAAAGCAAGCCATATGGTCAAATTCAGCATCAATGAGGGGAAGAATTACATTCTGTTTCTTACGGGAGGGACTGCAGAGTCACACTTCAATGGGGGGAAATACAGGGAGGGAGAAAGAAGTGAAAACAATAACACAACTTATAACACTGAAACCCTCTTTTTCTGTGAGAAATCTATGTGGCTTGCATTCTGGGAACTTTCCTTCAGAGTAATTGTGCATTTGCTTTTTTCAAGGGTTCCAGAAAACCAATTTATATGTCAGTTTCTAAGTTTAGTTTTAAGAAAATGCTGGGCCAACCTCGCTCTTCAGAAACACCACAGGTCTCTCTGCCTGCTTAGTTTAAAGACTATAAGGGCTTCAGAGTTTGACTTCTACAGGAAAACTATGCAATTTCAATCGTATTTCAATCTGTTTGCTGGTCCATCTATTCGATTTTCTTTTTTTTTTTTTGTTCCTTTTCTTTTTCTTGAATAAAGAGAAAAAGATTATTTTTATTTTCAACTGTTATTAAAATATTTTTCTTTAATATTTTTCTACTTTATATTTTACTTTTTTGTAAATTTTTCAAATTCTATTTTGCTTCCATCAATTCATTTTATTCTATTTCATTGTATTCATTTTTCAAATTTTCAAATGTTTTCCTTATATTCTTTTTTTCTTTTTCTCCCCTCATCCTTTTTTCTCTAATCTATCAAGCTCCTTTCAACAACCAGACCAAAACACACCCAGGATCTAGCATCATTTATTTGATTTTTGAGTGTGTGTGTGCTTTTAATTTTTTAATTTTAATTTTTTTACCTTATTAATTCATTTTCTTCCTTCAAAATGACAAAATGAAGGAAGTTACCCCAAAAGAAAGAGAAGAAATGACAGCCAGGGACTTAATCAACACAGATATAAACAAGATGTCTGAACCAGAATTTAGAATCACAATAAAAATAATACTAGCTGGGGTTCAAAATATTTTAGAATCCTTTTCTGCAGAGATAAAAAAAGTAAAAACAAGTCAGGTGAAATTAAAAATGTTGTAGCTAAGCTACAATCTAGAATGGATGCCCCGGCGGCAAGAACGGATGAGGCAGAGCAGTGAATCAGTGATATAGAGGACAAACTTCTGGAGAATAATGAAGCAGAAAAAAGAGTGAGAATAAGGCAAAAGAGCACGATTTAAGAATCAGAGAAATCAGAGACTCACTAAAAAGGAACATCAGAATCATAGGGTCCCACAAGATGAAGAGAGAGAAAAAGGGGTATAAGGGTTACATAAGCAAATCATAGCAGAAAACTCTCCTAACCTGGGGAAAGACACAGACAGCAAAATCCAGGAAGCACAGAGGAATCCCATTAGATTCAACAAAAACCGACCATCAACAAGGCATATCATAGTCAAATTCACAAAATACTAAGGCAAGGAAAGAATCATGAAAGCAGCAAGGGAAAAAAAGCCCTTAACCTACAAAGGAAGACAGATCAAGTTCACATCAGACATATCCACAAAAACTTGGCAGACCAGAAAGGAGTGGCAGGATATATTCAATGTGCTGAATCAGAAAAACATGCAGCCAAGAATTCTTTATCCAGCAAGGTTGTCATTCAAAAATGAAGGAGAGATAAAAAGTTTCCCAGACAAATAAAAATTAAAGGAGTTTGTGACCACTAAACTAGCCCTGCAAGAAATTTTAAGGGAGACTCTCTGAGGGGAGAAAAGACACACACACACACACACACACACACACACACACACACACACACCAAAAGCAACAAAGACTAGAAAGGACCAGAGAACACCACCAGAAACTCCAAATGCACAAGCAACATAATGGCAATAAACTCATACCTTTCAGTACTCACTCTAAATGTCAATGGACTAAATGCTCCAAGCAAAAGACATAGGGTAACAGAATGGATAAGAAAACAAGATGCATCCATATGCTGTTTACAAGAGCAACAACAATACAACACAACACAACACAATACAATACACACCAACAATACATCTATATTCTGTTTATCCACGTTAGACCTAAAGACACCTTCAGATTGAAACAGAGGGGATGGAGAACCATCTATCATGCTAATGGCAGACAAAAGCCAAAGTAGCCATACTTATATCAGACAATCTAGATTTTAAAATAAAGACTGTAACAAGAGATGAAGAAGGGCATTATATCATAATTAAGGGGTCTCTCCACCAAGAAGACCTAATAATTATAAACATTTATGCTCCAAATGTGGCATGGCCCAAATATATAAATCAATTAATCACAAACATAAAGAAACTCATTGATAATAATACCATAATATTAGGGGACATAAACACCCCACTTACAACAATGGACACACCATCTAAACAGAAAATCAACAAGGAAACAATGGCTTTTAATGACACACTGGACCCAATGGACTTCACAGATATATTCAGAAAATTTCATCCTTAAACAGCAGAATATATACTCTTCTCCACTGCACATGGAACATTCTCCAGAAATGAACACATACTGGGACATAAACCAGCCTTCAACAAATACAAAAAGATCAAGATCATACCGTGCATATTTTCAGAACACAACACTATGAAACTCGAAATCAACCACAAGAAAAAATGTGGAAAGATGACAAATACTTGGAGACTAAAGAACATCCTACCAAAGAATGAATAGGCTAACCAAGAAGTTAAAGAGGAAATTAAAAAGTACATGAACGCCAATGAAAATGATAATACCACAGCCCAAATCCTCTGGGATGCAGCAAAGGCAGTTATAAGATGGAGGTACATAGCAATCCAAGCCTTCCTAAAGAAGGAAGAAAGGTCTCAGATACACAGCCTAATCTTACACCTCAAAGAGCTGGAAAAAGAATAGCAAACAAACACAAAACCAGCAGAAGACAGGAAATAATAAAGATTAGAGCAGAAATTAATGCTATCAAAACAAACAAACAACAAAACCCCACAGTAGAACATATCAATGACACCAGGAGCTGGTTCTTTGGAAGAATTAACCAAATTGATAAACCACTAGCCAGTTTGATCGAAAAGAAAAAGGAAAGGACCCAAATAAATAAAATCAAGAATGAAAAAGGAGAGAACACAACCAACACAGCAGAAATACAAACAATAATAAGAGATTATTATGAGCAATTACACACCAATAAAATCTGGAATCTGGCAATCTGGAAGAAATGGACAAATTCCTGGAAAAATAGAAACTACCAAAACTGAACCAGGAAGAAATAGAAAATTTGAACAGACCCATAAGCAGTAAAGAAATCTAATTAGTAATAAAAAAAACTCCCAAAAAACAAGAGTTCAGGGACGGATGGCTTTCTAGGGGAATTCTACCAAACATTTAAGGAACAGTTAACACCTATTCTCTTGAAGCTGTTTCAAAAAACAGAAATGGAAGGAAAACTTCCAAACTCTTTCTAGGAAGCCAGCATTACCTTGATTCCAAAACCAGAGACCCCACTAAAAAGGAGAATTATAGACCAATTTCCCTGATGAACATGGATGCAAAAATCCTCAACAAGATATTAGCCAACTGGATCCAACAATAAATACATTAAAAAAATTATTCACCATGACCAACTGGGAGGCAGGACTGGTTCAATATCCGCAATCAGTGTGATTTATCACATCAATAAAATAAAGGACAAAAACCACATGATCCTCTCAGTAGAAGCAGAGAAAACATTTGGGAAAATACAGCATCCTTTCTTGATAACAACCCTCAAGAAAGTAGGTATAGAAGGATCATACCTTGAGATCATATAAGCCATTTATGAAAGAGCCACTAATATCATCCTCAATGGAGAAAAGCTCAGAACTTTCCCCCTAAGGTCAGGAACAAGATAGGGATGTTCACTTGTCACTGTTATTCAACATAGTACTGGAAGTCTTAGCCTCTGCAATCAGACAACACAAAAGAATAATAGGTATCTAAATCGGCCAGGAGAAGGTCAAACTTTCACTCTTCACAGATGACATGATACTCTATATGGAAAACCCAAAAGATTCCACCAAAAAACTGCTACAACTGATCCATGAATTCAGCAAAGTGGCAGGATATAAAATCAATGCACAGAAATTGGTGCATTCCTATATACCAATAATGAAGCAACAGAAAGAGAAATCAAGGAATTGATCCCATTTATAATTGCACCAAAAACCATAAAATACCTAGGAATAAATCTAACCAAAAAGGTGAAAAATCTATACACTGAAACCTACAGAAAGCTTATGAAAGAAATTGAAGATACAAAAAAATGGAAAAATATTCCATGTTTCTGGATAGGAAGAACAAATATTGTTAAAATGTCAACACTACCCAAAGTAATCTACTTATTCAATGCAATACCTATCAAAATAACACTAACATCCTTCACAGAGCTAGAATAAACAAATCTAAAATTTATATGCAAGCAGAAAAGACCCCGAATAGCCAAAGCAAACTTGAAAAAGAAAACCAAAGCAGGAGGCATTACAATCCCGGACTTCAAACTATACTACAAAGCTGCAATCATCAAGACAGTATGGTACTGGCACAAGAACAGACACTCAGATCAATGGAACAGAATAGAGAACCCAGAAATGGACCCACAAACATATGGCCAACTAATTTTTGACAAAGCAGGAAAGGATATCCAATGGAATAAAGACAGTCTCTTCAGCAAGTGGTGCTGGGAAAACTGGACAGAGACATGCAGCAAAAGGAACCTGGATCACTTTCTTATACCATATACAAAAATAAACTCAAAATGGATGAAAGACCTAATCTGAGACAGGAAGCCATCAAAATCCTTGAGGAGAAAGCAGACAAAAACCTCTTTGATCTTGGCCGCAGCAGCTTCTTACTCAACACGTCTCTGGAGGCAAGGGAAACAAAAGCAAAAATGAACTATTGGGACCTCATCAAAATAACCTCTGCACAGCGAAGGAAACAATCAGCAAAACTAAAAGGCAACCAACAGAATGGGAAAAGATATTTGCAAATGACATATCAGATAAAAGGGTAGTACCCAAAATCTATAAAGAACTTATCAAACTGAACAACCCAAAAAACAAACAATCCAGTGAATAAATGGGCAAAAGCCATGAATAGACACTTCTCCAAAGAAGACATCCAGATGGCCAACAGACACATGAAAAAATGCTAAACATCACTCATCATCAGGGAAATGCAAATCAAAACCACAGTGAGATACCACTTCACACCTGTCAGAATGGCTAACATTAACAACTCAGGCAACAATAGATGTTGGCGAGGATGTGGAGGCAGAGGATCTCTTTTGCACTGCTGGTGGGGATGCAAACTGGTATAGCCACTCTGGAAAACAGTATAGAGGTTCCTCAAAAATTAAAAACAGAACTACCCTACGACCCAGCAATTGCACTACTAGGTAGTTATCAAAGGGATACAGGTGTGCTGTTTCAAAGGGGCACATGCAACCCCCCCCCCATGTTTATAGCAGCACTATCAACAATAGCCAAAGTATGGAAAGATCCCAAATGTCCATCGATGGATGAATGGATAAAGAAGATGTGGTATATATATACAATATAATATTACTTGGCAATCAAAAAGAATGAAATCTTGCCATTTTCAACTACATGGATGGAACTAGAGAGTATTATGCTAAGCAAAATTAGAGAAAGACAAATATCATATGACTTCACTCGTATGAGGACTTTAAGACACTAAACAGATGAACATAAGGGAAGTGAAGCAAAAATAATATAAAAGCAGGGAAGCGGACAAAACATAAGAGACTCTTAAATATGGAAAATAGACAGAGGGTTACTGGAGAGGTTGTGGGAGGATGGATGGGCTAAGTGGGTAAGAGGCATTAAGGAATCTATTCCTGAAATCATTGCTTCACTATATGCTAACTAACTTGGATATAAATTTAAAAAAGAAATTAAAAAATGTAAACAAAACAAATTGCCACTGATTATAAGCCGCACTTATTTTTCTTGCCACCATGGGGACAGGGTAGTAATAATAACACTGTCAATTAAACTATAACACAAAGTTATCTTATCACTTAGAAATTTTTTTATATTTAGATTTTTTTACATACAGAATTTTATCATCACTCACGTGCATACATAAAAAGGGGAAAAAAAGAAAAATAAGTGAAATAAAATCAGTCAAAATAGTCTTAAAACTGCTTCACATTCAGAGTTTGGTGCTTCTAAACTACCTTTTGACTCAGAAGCACTGATGTTTGTATTTTTCCCCACAACATTATTTTCTTTTATTAGGAGAGCTGGTAATGTGACAGTTTTTAGAAAGTACTTTATTATTACTTGTGTTTTGTATTCAAAGTTGCTGTTGTCCATTGTGCAAAGTTTGATGCTAATGTCTTCTTGATATTACCATAATGTGTTAAAGTAAGGTTTTCTGATGACAACAAGGACTCATTTTACTTCTTCAAATGGTTCTTAAATCACTTGCTAATTAAAATGTTAAGAGGATACAGTTATCTAGTCCTGTCATCAGGAATATCCACCAAGTTTGTACATGCACAGGCAATGAGAATACCATCATTTTCAGATGTCAATGTGAAATGTGAAAAATATGCCTCTTAGAATTAATAAAATATGGTAATATGTATTTTTGCTATAACTAGAAGTCAATACCATTTTTTAATTAAACCAAAATAATCCAAAAAAATGAGTGCTTCCCAAGAAAATATATACAGATGTATACAAACAACAAATGTAAAGTTATATACATATGGTAGTTATAGCTGACATTTGTTTGGTACTTACTGTTGACAGACACCACACTAAGCATTTTAAATACATTACTTCACTACATCCTTACACAGTCCTACTTAACATACAACTCTATTTAAGTCTTCATTTAATCCTCACACAATCAAAATCTGAATCCACTACCACTTGAGTATGTAATGAAAATATACTATACATATATCCCTAACTGATCTAAGCATTATCACCTGTTACTCAGCTGAGTAGAGATCCAAATGAGTGGGTAGAAACAGATTCAACTTCCCAGTATCAGTATCTCAGTCTCTTTCTTTCCTAGTAAAGGGCCTTGCACTTTGATGGTACTCAACCAATATCAAACGTACAATGAATGTCAGCAAGATACAATAACAAATTGCTATAATTTGTTGAGTGTGTAGTATATACAAGGTACTGTACTAGGTGCTTTAAATAAACATGCTCTCCCTTGATCCTCAGCAAACAGCTTGCAAGGTAGGCATTTTAAAGAAAGCAAACTGAGCTTCAAAGAAGCTAAGTAACATGTTCAAATTTACACATCAGTAAGTGAGAGAACTATATTTGCATCAGAGTCAAGAACATTTTGACCACCACCTTCCAATAGCCTCAAACAGGCTATACAATCATATGCCCTGGAGGTACATTTAAGATTACCTGGGACTCCTGCATTTTCTAGGTTAGGATATAAGTAAGGATCTGAGTTCTCAGGAATCTCTGAGAATGTTCCAGGGACAAATGAGGATGACTCTTGCTGAGTCAACACCTCACACATATATATATTTTTTTGGTGAGGTCCATATTTATTTTTATTTTATCTTTCGATGAATGTTACAAGTATTGCTGACATTAAAATTGGCCCTCATCCTGGGAAATTTAGGAAGTAGAAAACTACAAAATCTTTAGGATTCCCTCCTTCCTTCCTGCAGATTTAAGGAAAGAACTAGATTTTTTCTTCCTTGTATAGTACTCATCAACATAGGAGCTCTCCCATATTGAGCCCTGAAATAAACCAGCCCTTCCTATGCTATAACCCACACAACAGCCCTTTGACTAGGCACTGCTTTATTCTGATTTTACAGATGAAGAACCAAGATTTAGGGAAATAAGGTAACTTACTTGCCTCATCCCAGAGAGCAAACAAAAACAAAAAAAAAAAAAGCCCTGTCCTTCCCACAATTGTGCAGACTCCACCTGTGGCTCTGAAAGAAAAAGGCTGCAGTGGTGCTAGGTTGTGCATGTGAACATGCAGATCCACATGTCAGGTGTTCTGAGAGTCTGCAGTGGAAGGGCCAGCCCCCCCACCATGCTGGCCCAGGCCCGTTCAGTCCCGCAGGGTTCTCAAGACCCGGGACAGCGCCTGGGCTCTTCAGAAACTGGGCAGGAGCCACATTCCCAGCCTTCTCCTCGCCCAGGCTCTTCAGTCCATCTTCCCAGAAACATCCCGTTATGAGAGTGACCTCCGGTGGTTAACAGTTCTTCCCAAAGGTAAATAAATATACTCTTGGCCCCTCAAAGTCACAGAGCTTTCCAGGCTGGGCACCCTCGTGCCTGACATTTCTGAGCTGTGAGTCGGCCGCATTTTCCAGCTCACATCACGGCGGAGAGCAGATAGACCTGGGAATGGTTATCGGCCAAGAGCTGCAGGCGAACAGCTAATCCAGTCCTGGAAGGGGGCACTGGTAGTTAAGCCCTTTAATGGCCTCAGTCCTATGATAATTAGTCCTGGCCTGGAGCTAGCCAACAGCGAGCCCCTCTAACCTGAAACGGAGTCTCATCCACTGCTCAACGCTAATCCCTTGCACAATGAAAGCCGAACTAATTCACTGGGTAAACACCCTCTCCAGTTACTTACAAGCTGTCTTATTTCAGCCCCAAACCAAATAGAGAGGCGGCCAGTGACTGCAGAGGAAAAAAAAAATATTAAGAACTCATTTTGCCTGAAACCCCCCCTGGGATGCTTGCCTATCACAGTATTTTGTTATGGCAATCCGTGCTAATATAGATGGAAATAATTTCATTTTAGGAAAATTATTCTATACTTTAAACCTGATTTTCCATTTACTTATAAACTTGCTTCACAAACATTCAAGAGGTCTCCTGGATGCCAGGCGCTGTTCTAGGCATTAGGCATACAGAGTGGAAGAAAAGACAGATATGCTTCTACTCTCTGAATTCTATGGCAGAACAAAGGGTGCTGGGTCTGCAAAGAACACAAAGGCTGTGATATGCACATTTATGGGCCAGGCAACAGTTTTCCTGCAGACACAGAGTTGCCTGAATTAACCAGCTAACTACATTTTAGAAACATGAACCATTAGCACAGCCCTATTTTAAGCCCAGTAGAGAGAGATTAAGAAAAACAGAGAAAAGTGTTCCTGAACATGAATGCTACTAATTGCATTTTCTCAGTCCCAAAAAACTTTGCCTTTAAGAGACAGAAGCAGCAACATCCTAAACTTTCAGTAGAGGGTGACATTATTATAGAAAAGAAGATTCTTTGTCCAAGAAGCCAAGATGAAAGCCACATCTCAGTTTCTAAAGCAGAACATAAGAATTTTTTTCCTTTGAAAAGTGAGAAGATTCAAAATATCTGTATTTCTGTTCTTGAGGCAAGCAGAGAGTTCTTAAATGCTGACTATGCTTACTCTGTTTTAATCTGCAAAATTCTTAGAAGCATTGCTCTGGAATCTCAGATTTTTATCTTTCATGAATTTAGCAAAAGGGAAAGAAGTGTTTTGGTAACCACCATTAGCACACAAGAGTCATTATCTTTCAAAAACAAACCATTTGCACAAAAAGAATCAATTCTTTCCAAAGATGTTTTCCACGGTGGCTTTCACAGATTTTTGGGATTAAACTGCAATTGCTAAGCTCCTTTTGGACCTGCTCTGGATCTGATATTGGGTTTCTTCAGAGTATGAAAAAAAAATGCATCATCTCCTGGACATAGATGTGGTCTCCAGAGGATAGTCATGCATCAATCAATGCTTACAAAGCTTCACTGGCATCAGACAGCTATCTATATCTTAGATGTAGATTGTCAAGCGGCAAATGAGATAGACCCCTGCCCTCCAAAGGTTTATAAGCTAACGCTTGAGACAGGCAGGCAGACAAACATGGGTGGGTGTCACTGGCATAGCATTAGCAGTGAATTGATACATAGTCATCACAGAATACAGAGAATCATGGAACAGACATAGGTTTTTAAGTTAGGTTGAACTTGGTTTGGATTTTAGCTACTTCCTAACTTTGTGAGATGATGCAAATTATTTAACCTAAACCTCAGTTCTCTCATGTGTGAGATGGAAGAGCACTGTCCAAAGACATAGGATACTTATAAGGATTAATTGATAAACTCTAACTAGTGTGTCTAGCATGCCTGGGACTTTCTGGAAGCCCAGTAAATGTTTGCTCTGTCTCTTTCAAATAAGTGTCAATATTATTTGTACAAACTGATTATTTTATCTGAACTATATGTGATTACCTTCAACTGTTCAGAAATCCAAGTTTATTCTGAGCTACAGTGTGGGCCACTGACTTATTTCTTCTAGGGCTCCCAAGAACTTGGTATTACATTCAGTCTTTGCTTGATTTTTCAGAAAGTTGTGCTTCAGAATGTGGGCCTAGCATGAATCCAGTAGAGATGGAAGGTGCCTTGCTCCAAGCCAGAGAGACGCTAAATGAAGAGGTGGCAGGTCTCCTTTGTGAAGAGAGGGTGGATCCTGGAGTCAGGAATCAGGAGGTCTGTAATAGCCTCCACCAATCAGTCCTCTGACCCCAGGTGGGCATCTGATAGGTAGAGGTGACTCTGAGTCCATGGAACAGGGGTGGAAGAGAATAGGAATCCCACCGATAGAGTCAGAGACTGCAATGGCGCTCAATGACAGTAGGGACTCAGGTGCTAGAGGGCCAGGTAGGAAGTACAGGTACCACCAAAGGGGTGTCAGGTCCATTAACAGTAGGGAATGGGAAGAGAAGACAGGCCGATGGCCTGGATCTGCTTCCAGCCAGCTCTCAACATGCTACCAGTGATTCCCTTTGAGAGCCCATGGCTCTCGCCATTGCACTTGTGGCTGGGCCACACCCACCTGATGCTAGGACGTCCACTGCCACCTACATTCATTCGGTGCCTCGTGACTTTGGTTTCCAGTTTACCTAATCTGCCTTTGTTCTGAGACTTCTTTCACTTTCCATTTTTAGTTTCTGACTTGGGTTGTCTGCTTTGAAGTTGTACTCTGCTTAAACTCTTCCCTCAGTACAGGAGGCTGGGGTCTTGAGCCTTGGGGGCCTGGGCTGGGCAGGGATTACATGGTTTTTGCTGTGGGCATGGAGCCAATGGTAATCTGAGAGACTGTGTCTGGGGTGAAATTGAAATGAAAACAAGGCACATAATCCACCATGGAAAGGGGCTAAGCTAGAGGGGAGGGAACAAGCAGAGGGTATTTTCATGGTAGCCCTCAACCCTGAGAGAGCAAGGGCTGTGATAGACACAGAGCTTGGACACACCCATAAACCCATAATCTCTGACTAGTAAACTGTACCAGGATGGATTTTAACAAGACAGAATCACCACCATTCCACTTTAGGCCCCTCAACTAAGCTGTGGCAACATGCATTCTTGGGACTGGTTCTGGGGTTGCAATGTTTTTCCAGTAGCTGTAGCTAGACTCTATCAGTCAGATAGAGCTGATGCTATGGATGGACTCAGCCCTCTATCAAGATTTATACCCTCTTAATTTCCAAGAGCAGGCATTCTGAGAGCTCATATTCTTGGGCAGCAACCACTGAGACTCTCCGTATTCACTGGGATTACGTGGTTCCATTTTCAAGGCCCACTATTTGCAACTTTGCACATTTGAACACACGAACACCTTGAGCATTTGTCAAAGAAGTGCCATGTCAGGATGCAAGGAGCTGTCTTTCTGTTAATGTGCTTCTACTTTCATGTCACAATGCTCAAATTGTGTGGGGACCACTTTCATGAGAAAGCAATTGAGTATATAGTCAATAATATTGTAATAACATCATATGGTAACAGACTGTGGTTACATTTATTGTGGGGAGCAGTGAATAATGTATGGAATTGTTGAATCAATATGTTGTATACTTGAAACTAATATAATATGGTATATTAACTATACTTCAATAAAAAATAAATAATTATAGATAAGGAGAAAAAAAAAACCAAAAACAGACTCATAAAGAAAGCAAGCTGCTGGTTGCCAGAGGGAGGAGTGTGAAAGGATGGATGAAACAGGTGAAGGGGATTAAAAGGTACAATACTTCAGATTTGAAATAAAGAAGTCATAGGGATGTAACATACAGCACAAGTAATATAATCAGTAATATTGTAATAATTCTATGTCACCATATTCTATGGCGACAGGTGGTAACTAGATGTATAGTGGTGACCATTTTCTAACGTGTATAAAAATCAAGTCACTATGTTGTATACCTGAAACTAACACAATATTGTGTGTTAATTATTCTTCAACAAAAATAAATCAATAAAAGCTGAAAAAAGAAAGCAATTGAAGGAGGTGCTAGAGGCTTTCCCAAATCAGTGATCCACTGCACCCTCAACTGTGAATTAGAATATATCGTTGTCAAGTCACAGAGGAAGAATAATCATGGGGTCTATACTGGTGAATCTTTATTGAACGTTTTCATGGTAGAAAGAGAACATTGGGGTCACACCAGTTAGATCTTCGCAGTAACCAGTGAAACCTGGAAAACATAGTCACCAATAAAAACAGGATGGTTGTCCTCACCTTCAGAATCTGTATGCCTCATGATTTGAAAGCACAGATGATCAAGCAAGTTGACAGTTCTATATCTTGACCACACTGGTCTGATAGTACCCTAGATTCCACTGGAGTATAAGGGAGATATGCCAGAGTTAAGAGGAGGGTCTGGGGGTTCCTGAACATACTCCCTCTGTACCTCTCCACAGCTTGGTCCCTAACTTCTGCTGATTCCCAACTTTAAACACGTGACTTATAACCTCCCGGAGTCTCAACTTCCTCCTCTGTGAAGAGATGGAGCTTAATGTGACTGACTGGTGTTTTAGAGTTTTGCTGTAAGATAATGGATGGAAAGGAGTCTTGTAAAGTACCACACACATGCAAGGTATTATATTTAAGTAAGTGCTTAATAACTAATTTTACATGAAGATAACAATGTTATTTGATACTTAAGTTTTCTCAGCATTTTCCAGATTTCTGTGTTAGACAAGTTAATCCTCAATTCTATGTTATCTACTTTGTCAGCCAATAGAGAATCTTGGTCTCCTCAGGAAATTTAGTGAACAATGAAACAGATATAAAGGCACAATTTGGATATTTCAAGTTCAAAGACTTGTCTAAAGTATTAACTTCTTATAGAGAGCTTAAGTCAGGTGTAATCATACAAAATCTCAGATGTGGTGGAGACTTTTTTTTTCATTCATCCCTATAATATAGGGATGATGGGCTTGGGGAAAAATGACTTCTATTATTATTGACAGAAATGCAAAATTATGTTATTGTATGTAATGCTATTTCTCTGAGCATTTTTCATGCGCATGCTTATATCTTACCATTTATCAGTTTTTGAGTCCATTAAGTAGTTTTCACGTAATAGTCTTTCAGGAAGTAATATAAAAGCATTTGACAAGAGTATAGTATTAGGGGAGCCCAAAGGCTGGTAGCAGGTCTTCCATATAGGAGCAACATCAGGGAGGTCCAAGCGGTGCCATTGGGAAGGTGTGATATTCATGTTCTGATGCCAGACAACTCCCACCCAAAAGACTGAGCATGACTGGACTGGAGTATGAGGTAGATATTGGGAAGAAAGCTCAGACAAAGACCAGGCACCATGGAATAGATTAGTGCCTTCGAGTACCAGGTGATAATTCAGACACACAAAACAAGATTAGAGCTACAGTCCTGGAACCTGGATTTCAGGACAGGATGTAAACAGTATCAAGTCCCATGAGGCTATGAAATCTAGGAAACTGCTGAAGCCTGATAGGTAAAGAGAAAAAACCAGGCTTCAGCCTTAGCAGGGAACAGGTGAAAGACAGCTGGGAGGATAATTTGCCTAAAGGTAGATTCTCAAGCATCACTTGGTTCCAGAGAAATGGTCACACAGCATAAGCCTGGGCTAGTGTAGCAGGGCAGGCCCTACAGTGGCCGGATGGTCAGTGCCAGGATAACTAAGTGAGATAAGGCTGGACAAGTTAAATTAGACTTGTCACAGAGAGGGCAAGGTAGGGTCCCCATGGTTTGAGTTGGTATCAAGAAGGACAGGTTTTGTTTCTGTCATGGAGCTCTAGCCTTACCCATGGTGGACCTTCCTCCAGGGACCTCAGTCCTGGGGTAGCCAAAGATGCTCTAGATCTCCTGGAAGAGATGATTCTCATTCAGACAGGAGTCTTTGGTTTCCAGATTGCATGGTCCTAGGCTTGTTGCGCAGGGCTAGGATCTCTGTCTTGTGGCCAATGGCTCATTGTTACCTAATATCCATGCTTACCTTCTAACTTACCAGAAAACTCTGATTTTGTTGGGGCTGATGGTATGCCTGGCTAAAAACCAAACCAAACCCATTTCCAAGTCCCTTAATGAATAGGCATAGCCGTATGATGTTCTGTTGAGTGAAGTATAAGCTAAAGTTAATGGGGGAAGACTCCCTGCGCACTGGAAGCTGCTGAGTAGTGTGCTCTTGGGCAAGAGCCTCAAAAGGAGGTTGATCTTCTGGGCATATGCCTTTCTATATGCCCTTATTTACCTATTAACCTTTTCCTTCAGTCTCCTCCTTTTCCCTTTACTCCTTCTTCTTCCTTCGTCTTGCTTCCTGCCTATAATTCTGATGTGACTGCCAGACCTACAGTGATAATTTTGCAACCATGAGGCATGAGGCAACCCCAAGGAAGGAAATCATGCTCTAAGGATTTCAGAGAACTAGCACCAACAGTCCTAGATGCCAACCTCCAGGTTTCACATGAGAGACTCGCTCTTTATCCAAGTCACTATAGTTGGGCATCAGTATTTTGTTGCTGGCTCTAATCCTGATTAGTGCACATCTCTTCCAGCTGGATCACTTATGGTAGGGGTAGGATGGAGGAAGAGTCTCTTTAGGAGATCTGTTGCCTTTAGTCACCACAGATGAGTAATAAGATTTTTTTTAATTTAAAGATTTTTTAATGTTTATTTATTTATTTTTAACTTGTTTTATTTTTTATTTTTTTAAAATTTACATCCAAATTAGTTAGCATATAGTGCAACAATGATTTCAGGAGTAGATTCCTTAGTGCCCCTTACCCATTTAGCCCATCCCTTCTTCCACAACCCCTCCCATAACCCTCAGTTAGAGATGACTTCCTTAACTCAGTTGTCCTCTTCAGCTAGGGGACTGGGAGGAGGTGGGAATTTGGGAGAAAACAGTGTCTGGAGGACCGCACAACCAGCATAGAATAAGCAGAAGCAGACACTGCTCAGGCAGGTCCATCCAGAATTCAACACTGCCCTGCTGCCCTCCTCTTGGCCTGCCCCGAGAAGTCTGCTGATCCAGGGACCCCTGGATCTGCTGACCCCAGCTCTCAGCAAGCCTGATGAACTTTCCCACTCTGAAGAGATTCTGACAAAGTGTTTTCTCCAAGACTCCAAAGTCCGTGTCACATAATCAGTCTCTTATTTATGTATTGAGAGAAAAAAATAGTGACTGATTTCTTTAAAATAAGAACTGGTTTGGAGAGTGTGAGCTTTTGGGAGCCTGATTTTTTTAAGTTTATTTATTTACTTTTGAGAGAGAGAGAGAGAGAGCACATGCAAATTGGAGAGGGGCAGAGAGAAAAGGAGAGAGAGAACCCAATGCAGTCTTCACACTATCAGTGCAGAGCCCAATATGGGGCTCAAACTCAAGAACCATGAGATCATGACCTGAGGTGAAGTCAGTTGTTTAGCCAACTGAGCCACCCAGGCACCCTGAAAGCCTCATTTTTGTTGTTGTTTGTTTTGTTTTTCAGAGAGAGAGAGAGAGAGAGAGAGAGAGAGAGAGAGAGAGAGAGAGAATGAACACATGGGAGGGTCAGAAGGAAAGGGAAAGAGAGATAATCTTAAGCAGCCTCCACAGTTAGCAGGTTCCATCTCTGGACTGTGAGATCATGACCTGAGCCGAAATCAAGAATCAGTTCCTTAACTTGCTGAGCCACCCAGGCATCCCAAGAGCCTGGTATTCTAGATTGTGTCCCAAAATCTGGGTCTTCTCAACTTTTGGAAATTTAGTTCTCTTGCCCTCAATCTAGTCCTGCCAGTTCTCCAGCAGGAAAAGCCCTGCTTTTGTGGGACTGAGGGATGACGGGGGAAACAGAGTAGAGATGCTAAAAGTTAAAAGCCTTTCTCAAATTTTCTACAAGATCTAGGTCACGTTACTGCAGATACTTGAAGAACACATTCCTTTTCCCCTTACTCCTGAATTAACATAATTAATTGTGTATAACACATATTTGCTATAAACACTATTTTTCTATTAGTGCAGGCAGGCTACTATGCATCACCCTTAAGCAGCACAGCAAACTCCTTCCAGTGCTCCCACTTTCTTCCTCCTCTTCCCCACCTCGATTTCCCAAGCTCTGCGTCTGCTGAAGGCCCATTAAAGAAATCATTTCCCACCCTGCCCCCACCATCACTGCACACCTGGTAATAAATAATATGATCATTGCCTAACAGGCACTCAGAAGAGCCCTGTGATAAATAAAGAGACTTCTCATCTCTCCACTGGCTCTGCAGTGAGGGCTGGCAGAGGAGAGCTCCTATTAAAGAACTCGCATAGCCACAGGCAAATTCTCTCACGCATCTCCTTGTGGAGACCTTTTCTTAAAAGCTAAGATTGCTCTGATGGTTCAAGGTGCTATTGAGCTCTAACTCCAGTCGCAGCATCTGAGGCGATGCTTGTGTCTGATAAGGTTGCTGGAGAATAATGTGAAGGAGAGCAGCCTGGTAATGGGTTGCAGTAAGGATGGGATGAGGCATCTTTGCCCAGAGCCTGGAGACAGAAGCGCTGCTCCTGCAGGAAGGCCTCCCCCTGCCCCACCCCCAAATTCTTTTCCATTTTTATTGCATTAAAAAACCACTCTCTAAACATGCACTTCAGAAATCATTTTTTTTTCCTAGCTCCAAGCTAGTAATACTCCTCACAACTGATTTTGTATCATGAGAGGTTTTGAGAATAATTCTGCTTTTCTCATTCACTTTTTTTTTCTGTTCTGAATTGAGAAAACCAAAGAGGGAATAACTGCATTTTGTGCCTTCCTTTTTTCCAGCTGCGTGGTTGTTCCTTAGAATATTCTACCTTATCTTATTCTTTGGCTTTCAAAATCTCTTACAAAAATAAGAAAACCCACAGCCATTCTTTCACGGTATTTTCTTTTTTTTTTCTTTTCATTTTCCTGTTGGTGATCTGTTGTCTTTGGGATCTCTCTCTCTTTCTCTATTAGGATTTAATGAAAGTGAAATTCCAGAGTTAACTACATTTAGAAGCTCAGTCCATTTCATCAATCTCAATTTAAAAGACAAGATATGTGAATTCAGTCCAAAAACAAGTGTTCTTAAAGCAACCTGAAGACACCAGGGAATAGGGATATGGGAGAGATTTTATTAGTTTGCTTTGCTCAGTGTGGCCAGCAGTCTATATTTCCTGCCTGGTTAAAGCAGAACCAGAACAGGTACAAAGGAATGGCTTAGGGGCTGTAACAACACACTTGTAATTCCCCCATTCTTTTCTCTTTCACTTTTGGACTCCAGGAGATAGAACACAGGTAAGGCTTAAGAGCTCTGACTGTGAATCAGAGACCTAATTCCTTGCAAGTGTGTGTGTATGCATGCTTCTGTGTGTGGGTTTGAGGGGATGCTGAAGTGGGGAGCAGCGTCAGTAGACCCAGGCTGTTTTTCACTCACACCCTTTTTCTTATCCATTGTTTGAAGCCATTTCTATGAGTGAATCAGTTAACAACAATACTTGCTCAGACCCAGAAGACATATAAGGATTGCTTGCTGACCTCAAAGAACATAAGCTTGGGTAAAAATTAGCACAGGTAGATCAATAACGGATTAATAACACAAGAGTATAAGAGTCAAGTTCTGGGCCATGTGGTATAGATACCAAATGCTGGTGGAACCCATAGTAGTGAGGGCTCAGGGCCATCACTGAGACCAAAGTGGAATTTATGTGGGCCTTGAAGGATTAAAAGACCTCTTCTTGACCCTGGGCTTTCAGAGAGAAGCTATTTAACAGAAGTCCTCCATTATGGACAGTCTCCATGATTATGTAATGCCTGGAGCTTGCTGCATGGGAAGGTGAACATACATGTTTCTATGACTCCAGCTTCCAGGTCTCATTTTGAATCTCCATGAATACTTGCTCAGAATATAGGGCATTGGATCTGACACTCCTTCAGTACTGATGGTTTCTGACCCACTCCCCATTAGCAGGAGTATCATCAGACCTGTTGTATACACCTAAGGCTCCAACATGGGTGATGAGGAAGCACAGGAAATTAGATGAGACCTAGAAGCCAATGTCAGTTCTCCTTGTCTGTAAATCACCAGCGTCAACCTATGATTAACCCTTTCCTGTTCCCAAACTTCTACTTTCTCATCTATTCTGAAAATTTGATGAGACAGATCATAGGGTCCTTTTGTGCTGCAGCCCTCAGGATGCTGATGGCCAGGTCCAGAAGGTCAGCCATGCTTATTTGCCTTGCAACAGTGTATGGTGTGGACAGTTGGCAACTGCAAACATTCCCTCCTGAGTTGTACAAAGATCTGGCAGGATTTTTAAACCACATTTCTGGTACAACCAGTAGGTAATAGCCAAGCAGGCATCTAGGATTATAGATTTCTAGTCACAGAAAAGAACAAAGGGGATCCTAAGGGAGAGCTTTTGGCATTATCACAGTAAGTGCTGTCCTGTCATAGATAGCCTCACTTAAGGGGAAAATATGGGGATAGAGTCTGAGAATAGAATCCCTATGATTTAAACTCAGGATGGGGCACCTGGGTAGCCAGTCTGGTGGGCATCTGACTTCGGCCCAGGTCATGATCTCACAGCTCATGAGTTTGATCCCCGCATTGGGCTCTGTGCTGACAGCTGGGAGCCTGGAGCCTGCTTCAGATCCTGTGTCTCCATCTCTCTCTGCCCCTTCCCACTTGGGCTCTCTGTCTCTTCCTGTCTCTGTCTCTCTCAAAACTAAACATTAAAAAAATTTAAACTCAGGAGTCTGGGGCAGGACATAAGAAATCCTAGGTGAATTAGGAAAAGAACAATCTACAGCTTTAACTCATTTCAGAAAAATCAGCCCCTCGTGTGGTAGACCTGGGGCATGGATCCGCTACATAATTTGTGGGGCCCTGTGTAAAATGAAGATGTGGAGTCCTTTGTACAAAAATCATTAAGAACATCAATTGGTAACAGCAGAACATTAAACCAAGCATGAGGCACTCATGGGGGGCCCCGTGCTACTGTAGAGGTTGCACCCCCATGGGGTTGGCTCTGCTGGGGACTTCTCATGGAGAAGGTGAAAGTCCTGGCTATTCCTGGCTAGCAGAAAGAAGAAGGTCCAGACAGGCCACTTTGCTTACTTTGTGCAATGAGCTCAGCACAATATCCAATTGACTGAGTTTCACACACAGGGTGAGTATAAGACTGAAATTTTCTAGGTGATTCTAATCTCAAGCATTCTCTAGTATTACTGCCCACTGTCTATGTTTCACTATCTTTTTGTTGTTATTTTCTTACTTAGAAATCACAGACATTAAACATACAAAATATGTTCACTAATTTTTGTTCCCTTTATTTCAATACAAAAACTATTTATTAGATTGCTATTCTGTGTTATACTAGAAGATGCAAGGGGGTGCTGAGGATATTCCCCTGATCTTCAAGGAATGATGATGCTCATCCATTCATCAAAGTGGGCCCAGAAGTACCTCTCCTTTGGGATACTTTGTCACTCATCAAGAGATGCAACTTTATGTATTTGGACAACATGGACTGCCTTAACAATAGTTTATAAACTGGACCTGTGACCTTTTAAGCTTACTTTTCCCAGAATTTGATAATTTAAACAGTGACCCAAATATTCTTAAAGTGTTTTAATTGAACTTTTTGCTGAGACAGAATTTTGAGTCAAGACTGCAGGCAGGGGTGGAGAGCCAAGTACTTATATTGGCCACTTGTTCACATATGCCTTTCATTGTGGCTTTGGATCTTTGCATTTATGGTTACCTATATAATTCACAAGACTAATTCTATGGTGCTAGTATTCACAAGATGAGGAATTAATGAGGGACTTAAAATTTATTCCTCTGAAATATTAAGGGATGAATGTGAGTCAAACTTTGGACTAATTCAGACTGGTAATCTCATAATTAGTCTTACACAGAAATCTTTCCTTGAATTTCTCCTTTTCTATCTATTTTTATGTCCTGATTTCCCATCTTACCATCTGGATTATATTTTCCCACTATTTTTTTTCTCTTATGTTTCATTTTTTAAAAAATTTTAAATTCATGTTAGTTAACATATAGTGTAGTATTGGTTTCAGGAGTAGAACCCAGCAATTCATCACTTACATATAATACCCAATGCTTTTATCCCAACCTTCAGTTTGTTCTCTGTTTTTAAAAATTTTTTAATGTTTATTTATTTTTTAGAGAGAGAGAGAGAGAGAGACAGAGTGTGAGCAGGGGAGGGGCAAAGAGAGAGGGAGACACAGAATCGAAGCAGGTTCCAGGCTCTGAGCTGTCAGCACAGAGCCCAACGTAGGGCTCGAACCCACGAACTGTGAGATCATGACCTGAGCCAAAGACGGACACTTAACTGACTAAGCCACCCCGGCCACCCCTGTTCTCTGTATTTAAGAGTCTCTTAAGGTTTGCCTCCCTCTCTCTTTTTATCTTGTTTTTCCTTCCCTTCCCTTATGTTCACCTGTTGTGTTTCTTAATTGCCCTATGAGTGAAATCATATGTTATTTGTCTTTCTTTGACTGACTCATTTCATTTAGCATAATACCTTCTAGCTCTATCCACATTGTTGTAAATGGCAAGATTTCATTCTTTTTGATTGCTGAGTCATATTTCACTATATGAAATATATATATATATACGTATATAAATAAAATAAAAATAAAAGTCATATATGTGTGTATATACAGGTATACATATATATGTATATATGTAAGTATATGAAATACCCTATCAGTTGATGGACATATGGGCTTTTTCCATAATTTGGCTATTGTTGATAGTGCTGCTATCAACAATGGGGTGCATGTACCCCTTTGAATCAGCAGTTGTGTATCCTTTGGATAAATACCTAGTAGTGCAAATGCTGGGTCACAGGGTAGTTCTATGTTTAATTTCTTGAGGAACCTCCATACTATTTTCCAGAGTGGCTGCACCAGTTTGCATTCCCACCAACAGTGCAAAAGTGCTCCCCTTTCTCCATATCCTCATCAATATTTCTTGTTTCCTGAGTTGTTAATTGTAGCCATTCTGACAGGTGTGAGGTGGTATCTCAATGTGGTTTCCTTTTTTTTTTTTTTTTTAGAGAAAGAGAATGTGTGTGTGCATCAGGGAGGGCCAGGAAGAGAGGGAATGAGAGAATTCTAAGCATGTTATGTACTATCAGCACAGAGCCAAACATGGGGCTTGATCTCACAAACCATGAGATCATGACCCGAGCCAAAATCAAGAATCAGAGGTTCAACCAACTGAGCCACCCAGGCACCCCTCTCATTGTGATTTTGATTAGTATTTCCCTGATGATGAGTGATGTTGAGCATCTTTTCATGTGTTTGTTAGCCATTTGGATGTCTTCTTTGGAAAAAGTGTTTTTGTTCATGTCTTCTGCTCATTTCTTCACTGGATTATTTGTTTTTTAGGTGTTGACTTTGATAAGTTCTTTATAGATTTTGGATACTAACCCTTTATCTGTTACGTCATTTGCAAATATCATTCCCATTCTTTCAGTTGCTTTTAGTTTGTCTTTTAGTTATGGTTTAACCTCACTGGTGCAGAAGCTTTTCATCTTGATGAGGTCCTAATAGTTCATTTTTGCTTTTGTTTCCCTTGCCTCTGGAGACATGTCTAATAAGAAGTTCTGTGACAGAGGTTAAAGAGGTTGCTGCCTGTTTTCTCCTGTAGGATTTTTATGGTTTCCTGTCTCACCTTTAGGTCTTTCATCCATTTTCAATTTATCTTTGTGTATGGTGTAAGAAAGTGGTCCAGGTTCATTCTGCATGTTGCTGTCCAGTTTTCCCAGCACCATTTGCTGAAGAGACTGTTCTTTTCCATTGGATATTCTTTCCTGCTTTGTTGAAGATGAGTTGTCCATACATTTATGGGTCCATTTCTGGGTTCTCTATTCTCTTCCAATAATCTATGTGTCTGTTTTTGTGCCAGTATCATGCTGTCTTCATGCTTACAGCTTTGTAATACAGCTTGAAGTCCAGAATTGTCTATTTTTTAACATTCCTAAGGAGTCTAAACTCTTTCAATATAATCCCTGAATTTACATCCTTTCCCATATTGGTAACAGGGACTCAGTTTTCATATGCACCAAAGGAAATATACAAGTCAGTATGTTTAAATTAATATACTTCATTGACATAGTTTGCATTGAGGTGGAAGGATTTGTAAAGAACATTTTACTTGTAAATACATTAAACTTTTGGGATCTTGAGTAGTTAATGCTAATCTTAAAAAATAAGATTTATGAATTACTATTTATCAAAGCACTTAAAGATCCATAGATCCTTAAGGCTAGGAAACCCAAAGAATTCCATAATGATCATCTCAGAAAGCCCCAACTCCATGGATTAAATAGACTCTGAGACCTCTCTTTTATGGCTCAAGGGTCTTCATATCAAAAGTTCAGCGTAAAAGCCATTGAAGAAAGAATAAGCAGCTGTTCTCCCCATGGAGACATTTTCTATGTGTTCCTGAGAAACTTTTGAATACCAATATCATCCTCTCTCCACGGAGCCCCTAAGGGAAGACGAATTCTCAGAGTTCTACATCTTCCATTCGAAGAACCATATCTCTTTTCAAAAGTGTGCATGTGCTAAAAGTTCTCATTGATTCTAGAGTTTAATGTTAGGTCCAAAATATCATTGTTAAAACAATGTTGAAGGTTAAGGAGATGGCCATCTCTGTTTTTTTTCTAGGAATTTTATGGTTTCAAGTCTTAATATTCAAGTTTTTAATCCATTATGAGTTGATTTTTGTATTCGTATAAGATAATGGTCCAATTTCATTCTTTGGCATGTAACTGTCAAGTTTTCCCAACACCATTTATTGAAGACTCTCCTTTCTTTATTGCATATTCTTGCCTCCTTTGCATAAATATATATATATGACAAAGGTTTATTTCTGGGCTCTCTATTCTGTTCTACTAATCTGTGTGTCTGTTTTATGCCAATACCATATTGTTTTGATTACTATATCTTTGGAGTATAGTTTGAAATCAGGAAGTGTGATACTTCTGGCTTTGTTATTTCTCAAAATGTTAAGGCTGGCTATTCAGTCTTTTGTACTTCCATACAAATTATAGAATTATTTGTTCTAGTTCTGTGGAAAATGTCACTGGAATTTTGATAAGGATTGCACTGAACCTGTATATTGTTTTGGGTAGTGTGAACATTTTAACAATGTTAAGTATTCTAATCTACAATCACAGAATATCTATTTATTTTTGTCTTAATTTTTTTATCTATGTCTTATAGTTTTCAGTATATAGGTCTTTCATTTTTTTGGTTAAATTTATTCCTGGGTATTTTATTCTTTTTGACAAAATTTTAAATGGGATTATTTCCTTGATTTCTCTTTCTGATAGTTCATTATTAATATATAGAAACACAACAGATTTTTGTACAGCAATTTTAAATCCTGAAACTTTACTGAATTCATTTATTAGTTTTCTAACAGTTTTTTTTTTCATGGAGTCTTCAGGATTTTCTATATATAGTATTATGTTATCTGCAAATAATGACAGTTTTACTTCCCCCTTTCCAATTTGTATTTTCATACCTAACTGCTGTGGCTAGGAATCCAATACTGTGTACAATAAAAATGAGGAGATAAGGAATCTTTGCCATGTTCCTGATTTTAGAGGAAAAGCTTTCAACTTTTCACTATTGCATATGATCTATGCTGTGAGTTTGCCATATATGGCCTTTATTATGTTGAGTTATTTTCTATCTATCCTCACTTTGTTGAGAGTTTTTATCATAAATGGATGTTGAATTTTGTCAAATTCTTTTTCTGCACCTATTGTGTTGATCACATGATTTTTATCTTTCGTTCTGTTAATGTAGTATGTCACACTGATTGATTCACAGATATTAAGCCATCCTGCATCCTGGAATAAATCCAACTTATTCATGGTATATGATCCTTTTAATGTATTGTCGAATTTGGTATGCTAATAGTTTGTTGAGATTTTGTGCATCTGTGTTCATCAGAGATATTGACCTGTAGTTTTCTTTTTTCTTAACTTTTTAATATTTATTATTTATTTTTGAGAGAGAGAGAGAGAGAGAGAGAGAGAGAGAGAGAGGGAAAGCAGGGGAGGGGCAAAGAGAGAGAGAGAGACAGAGAGAGAGGGAGGGAGAGACAGGATCTGAAGCAGGCTCCAGGCTCTGAGCTGTTAGCACAGAGCCCAATACAGGGCTCGAACTCATGAACCATGAAATCATGACCTGAGCCAATGTTGGACACTCAACCCACCAAGCTACCCAGATGCCCATGTAATTTTCTTTTTAAAAAGCTTCTGAACAGTGAATGAAACTATCAACAAAATGAAAATGCAACCTACTGAATGGTAGAAGGCATTTTCAAATCATATATCCAATAAGGGGTTAATATACAAAATATAGAAAGAACGCATACAACTTAAAAACACAAAATAATCCAATTCAAAAAAAGGCAGTGGATCCAAATAGACATTTTTTTTCCAAATAAAACATACAGATGGCCATCAGGCACATGAAAAGATGCTCAACATCACTAACCATCAGGGAAATGCAAATCAAAACCACAAGGAGATGTCACCTCACACTAATCAGAATGGCTAATATAAAAAAGACAAGAAATAACAAGTGTTGGTAAGGATGTGGACAAGATGGAATGCTTGTACACTGTTGGTGGGAATGAAAATTGGTGCAGCCACTATGGAAAACAGTATGGAGTTTCCACAAAAATATTAAAAATAGAACTACCATATGATCCAGCAATTCCACTACTGGGTATCTGCCCAAGAATATGAAAACACTAATTTGAAAAGATTTATGTACCCTTATGTTCACTGAAGCATTATTTACAAAAGCCAAGATATGTAAACAACCTAATTGTTCATCGATATATATGCATGTATATGTATGACATCTTTATCCATATATATATATTGATATCCATATATATTGATAAGTATATTGATATATACACATATACACATATACATATACATACACACATACACAATGGAATATTATTCAGCCATAAAAAAGAATATTTTGCCATTTGTGACAACACGGACAGACCTTGAGGGAATTATGCTAAGTGAAATAAGTTGGAGGAAGACAAATACCACATGATTTCATTTATATGTGGAATCTGAAAAACACAAAACAAACAACAAACCAAAATTCAGACTCATCAATACAGAGAACAAACTGGTGGTGGCCAGAGGAAAGGGAGGTTGGGGGAGAAAGACAAAATAGGTGAATAGGATTAAGAAGTACAAACTCCCAGTTATGAAATATATAATTCATGGGTATGTAATGTACAGCATGGAGAATCAATAAATTGTATTAAATCTGTAAGGTGACAGATGGTAAGTAGACTTATTGTGGTGGCCATTTCATAATGTATAAAAATGTTACTTGAAACTAGTATAATATTATATGTTGATTATACCTCAATAAAATTTTTGAAAAGAGTGTAGTGTTAGGAAAGTCTCTCATGTCTTTAAAAAAAAAAAGCAAGCAAAAAAAAATAATTCTCAGTTTTCTAGAGTTCTAAAACTTAATTTTTATATTAAAATTTTAAGCTGAGGATTTACAAATCAGCTATTAAGTTTTAAGAGTTTCATTATAGTTTAAAAAAATCATAATTACTTGAGGTAGGGGAGAGGGGGTGTCTACTTTATTCCTAACGGAAACTATACATATAGATGAAGTGTCTATGTAAAAAACGGGAGCTGCGATTATATTAATACTGTCTAACTGATATTCAATAACTCACCCTTCTATTTCCTATTGTCCATATTTAAATACTTCAAAAAGAATTCTAATCAAGTGGAAATTAATAGGAGAGGAAAGACTGGGGCCGGCAGGAGAAGGTTCTAATCCCACTATCGCTTAATATTTCAAAGTCTCTTTTATTTTCTTAATAAAAGGGCGAGAGAAAGAGAGGGAGAGAGAGAAAAGGGAATTAATCCAGTGCTCTGAACTGTCCTCTCATCTTAATGCTTTAAATAAATTCTAAGAGAATATTACACATGAGAAGGCTATTTCTGGCCAATGGTCAGGCTTTAGCTTTGCTTCTCAACTTTTTTCCATCTTTCCTTCTTCCTTCCCTTTATTCGACCTGCCTTCTCTCCCCCTCTCTTCTTCATTCCCGAGATCTTCAAAACCCAGTGATGAGAGCTATATTTAAAATCCAACTTCCTCTGACATAATCTGGCTACATATCTCTGCCTGCTCTACTTTCTTTCCCACTCCATCACCTGGGGACCCTGCTCCCTTTAACATGCCATGTGCACTCCTGTCTCTGTTTCTGCACTTGTTTTTCCCTCCTTTCCTCCACCTCTACTTTTTCCTACCCCCTCCCAGTTCTACTTATTTTCAAGCCCCACTTTCTCTATGAAACTATATGCAGCTTCTTAAAAACTGTAATAATGAAACATTATAATTGTGAATATTTATTGAACGATTCCACTGTGCTAAGCAATTTACTTACATTATATCATTTAATCCTCTTGGTTATCCCTAAGAGACTATCCCAACTTCTAGGTAAGGTCTGGGATTAGGAAAAAGGTTAACTCAGTTGTCAAAGGTTAAGGACTCTTGAGTGGGCAAGCAAAAGGTAGGGTTCATCTGCTTCCTCTCTTGTTCCTCAACTGCAAATGCACTTAAAGTTAAAACCTATATGGTTAAATAATTTAAAGTTCTTTAATTATTTCATGACAACATCTATTTTCCTAAGCAAATTGATAATCTTTGCAAAGAGAACAACCATGTCTTATATTTGTATCTCACCAGAATCTCATATGGGATAAGTGCACAGTAGATTCTCAGTCCCTACTTAATGATAAAGCTCTGGATTTTCCCTATGAATTTGACTGTTTTCTGTATGCACTCAGTTACCATGTAAACTCAATTTACATCTTCTAGGGATTATCCTAGATCTTCCTCAAAATTGAACTAAATGAGTCAATGCTGACACACTAGAAAGTTGCTACCTAATATATATTATCAATCAACTTATTAATCCATTCATATATTTAACAAACATTGAGCACTTTTATATGCCAGACACTGTTATAGGCACTGAGAGAGCATCAAAGAAAACATACTCAAACGAACAAACAAACAAAAAAAAACCTGTGCCTTTATTGTTTTGCCCATACTCTAGTTGGGGGATGCAGATAAACAAGGTAAATAGGTAAAATATATGTTAGATGGCAATGCACTATACAGAAAAAAAAAAGCAGAAGAGAATATAGGGAGTTGGTAGAAGAGGGGATAGTGTTACACTTTTAAATATGATGATCAGGGAAAACTCACTAAGCACAGACTGGGAGGAGGCGAAGGAATGTGGACATCTAGGTCAAGAGTAGTCCAGGCAAAAGGAAAATCAAGTATAAAGGTGGGAATGTGCCTGAAATGTTAAAAAAAACAGCAAGGAGGTCAATGTAGCTCATTTACCTCTAAATCATAGAAGGGAAATTATATCTCCTAAGTACGTATGCGTATATTATATACGAACAATGGTAAAAGTTTAACTTAGACCCACATAGGCAGGCAGATCCCCAAAGTCCATACATGTATTTTGAGCAGAAAGATAGGAAAGGGGTAGACATGTGTTACTACAAAAAACAATATTAAAATAGCTAGTCAGTGTTTTAGCTCAGGTTCCCTAGAAAACAAAGTCTGAGGGCCAGGATTAACAGCTGAGCCTTATCTGGGAGATAAAATCCCAGGACAAAGAGAACACAAAGGGAAGTGAGGCAAGGAGGAGCAGAAGCAGGACAAGTTGATGCATGACTTCTCTGGTCACTGCCTCATATGAGGCCTGGAAGAGACAAGCAGGTAAACTTGTAGGGACATCTGCAAGGCAGAAGCTGTGGCTGGCCCAGTCCATGGGAAGGAAATGAAAGGAAAGTTTATTGGTGGGCTCCCTGCCATCACATGTTTCCCATTGGTCAAATTTCATCCTGAAGGTAAATAACCATCACTACTCACCACCACCCATCCTCCCACACCTGGGACTTCCAGGTTATGAAACCAGGCTCCCTTGTTCAGTTTCCATGTCTGTGGTGTCACAACTCATTAAAGTCTAGATGAGATAGGAGACAAGAGACCAGATCTGTACTTGGTTAGCCTGGCTGCACAGCAGCTGCCAAAGGGGAGGGCTCAGCATCCCCAAGCAAACTGGTTGGCTGAGGCAGTGGGAAATGTGGAGGCTAGGTGAGGTTGGTAGGCAAGAGGCAGAGCAATGACTAAGGGTCTGGAGGTGGAAATGCTGAGGGGAGAGAGGAGGCATAGAAGATCTGTCTGATGTAATCAGTAAAGAGCAATATTTTTTAAGAGCACATGCTTACACAACCTTCTAAACAAATGAGACAGAAGCCCTATTTCCTCTAAGTTTGGGATAAATTGTGTAGATTAATGAACACAGAACATTACATATTTTCTGTGATAAGGGGAGGAGTGAAAGATGCACTGGAGAAGAACCACCAAAACTGTAACTAAGAAAGTATAATAGAGCATGATACAGACTGGGTACTTTCAGGAACACCAATTAGCTAAATGACATTACCCTAACCAGGTCAATTTTGACTACAAGCATGTCTCACAAAAGTTAAAGCTAGTGGGAGAGTTTGGGAGCCCAGGTCAGAGGATTAAAAAAAAATCAGGCCAGTTTAATGGTTCTTAAATATGACTGAATCTCCTACTTTTTAAAACGTGAAAATAGAGCAAGTTGACGGATTTTAATCACGGTTGAAAAAAATCACTGTGTAAATATTATAGGTATCTAAAATACTGGATAAACTTACTCTGCTATATATTTTTTTTCAATTTACAAAGCATTTAGTTATCAGAGAGACATAGTCATAGAAGAAACTCCAAAAATTTAATTTAGCAAAATGTAATATCTTTTATAAAGCAAAAAAAAAAAATCTAGAAGGAACAGAAACATATAAATATATAACCAGATATATTACTAAGGAAGAACCGTATGCAACATATTTTTGGTGTGTATCATGAGAAACCTCTTTAGAAAGATTGAATTTAGAATTGCCTACATTGTCTCCAGGCTTGTTTGGTTTTGTTTGTTTATTGGGGAGGGGGAGGGTTGGTGTTTTCTTGTTTGTTTTTTTTTTTTTTTTGTTTGTTTAAACTGTTTTTGCCATTCTTTGTGCCTCTGGACCTCTGGCTATATTTCTTTGGCCTTGCTTTAGTCTACCTTCTCGTTGAAAAATAGTTTTGTAAAAATTCAGTCAATGAAGTTGGTCTGTTGAATTTTAATTTGGCATCATAGAAAGATCATGCATTTTGTAAGCCAACTATCTTATTCAAGAGGTTGCTCACAGGATTGGCAGCTACACAGGGCCTGGAGAGTGTCAGGCAACCATCCATTTTACACCTGGGTAAACCAGAGTCTAAAGAGCAGAATTCCTCACAACAGAAAGAAATGCCTCCTAACTTCTATGAGTATGCATTTTTAAATATCTACTTTCATTTCTACACACAGGTAGGAAGCAGTTGAAACAAATACCTTTTATATTACTTATTTACCATTGCATAACAAATTACTTTAAAGCTTAGTAGCTTAAAACAATAAACATTTTCGCTTACAATTTCTCTTGGTCAGGAATTCAAGAGCATCTTAGGTGGGTGTTCCTGGTTCCAGGTATCTCATCATTCAGTCAGGATGTTGGCTGGGGCTGCACTTTTGAAAGCTTAACTGGAACTAGAAGATTTGCTTCCAGTATAACTCACTGACATGGCCACTGGCAGGAGGCCTTGGTTTCTTGTACATCGGCCCCTACATAGGGCTGTCATAACTCATGACATGGAAGTTGGCTTCTGCCAGAACAAGTAATCTGAGAGGTGAAAGCCAACCTGGATTACAATTAAAGAGATGGAAGTGCCATCACTTATATGCATTATACAAGTCAGTCCTACCAAATGTGGCAGTGTTCTACACAGGAGTGTGAATGCCAGGAGGTGGGGATTATTAAAGGGGTCACCCTGAAGTTTCCCATAATTCTTTTGAATCAAAACCAGACATTCCTTAACTTTGCTTGGAAACATATTCTGGTGCTTCATAACTATCATTATCAAAAAATCCTACCTATCTTCTCTCTAATCAGTTATGCAGCCTTTTAGCTTTCAAACTGCTTTTCCATTTACCATCATACTTGATTCCTATAACAGTCCTTGAATGTAAAAATTTTTTAAAAATTTGCTTGAGAAACAAAAAAGGCACACAAGGATTAAGTAATTTTCTTAAGGCCACCCAATGGCAGAGATGAGGGTTCAAATTCTTTTCACTGAGGCTCATGCCATTTGACTCTATCACCCTTTGTCCCCTCTCTTGGTCGTCTTTCTCCCTCCTGATCATTACCCACCGTTCAGAAATTACTTTAGCTCATGGTTCAAATTATTCCTTTCTATCTCATCTGATAAGAACCTAGATGACTTCACTGTCTTAGTAGATGAATCCAGTAATTATGCTGGACTCTCAATTCCTTGATCTTCACATCTCCAATGTCCTTCTCCCTTCCACCCTAGTTATCTACATCCATAACCACTGCACTCTGTCATACTGTTTTACCTCCAAACTCACTAATGCAAGTATCTGACTTTCTGACCACAATCTCATCTCCTTTGATCATTGTTTTTGATGGTTAATTCTATGTATCAATTTGGCAAGATTATGGTGCCCAGCTGTTTGGTCAAGCAGTCTAGATGTTGCTGTGAAAATATTTTTTGGATGTCATTAACATTTAAATAAGTAGACAGTGAGTAAAGTAGATTATCCTCCATAATATGGGTGGGTTTCATCCAATCAGTGAAAGGTCTTAAGAGCAAAGATTGAGGTATCCTGAGAGAAGGTAAGATGAAAGAAAGAAAAAAGGAAAGAAGGAAAAGAAAGAAGGAAAAAGAAAGAAAGAAAGCACAAGAAAAGAAAAGAAAAGAGAAGAAAAAAGGAGAAAACATATGGCTCCTGCCCTTAAAGAACTATCTGATTAATAGGAAAGACAGACCAAAGCAACACAATCTTTGTGGTAGACTGTTAAAGGAGTATACAGCTACAAGCAGGATTAGGTCATTTCCATGGATAGTGAGGTAGCTGGGAGTAGTTAAGAAAGCTTAAGAAAGATAAGCTAACATCTTGCAAGTGGGTGCCTCTACTATACAATGAGTCCTCTCTCATTGTGAGCACAACACTAGGTGGAGAGTCAAGGGAATTTTTTCCCCAAACTATCAATGATAAACTATGCAACTTTGATTTACTCACTTCACCACTTGGACCCTTAGTTGTCTCAGCCAGAACAAGCACATTGGACTAGATAACCTTTGACATTACTCTGTTTTTCATGATTGAAGACTCCAAGTTTAAAATCTCTGCTATTTACTCTGACAGGACTCCTCAGTGATGCCAAGTAGCTTACAATTATGGCTGTGGAAGACCAAAAAAAAAACAAAAAACCAAAAAAAACAAAAAAAACCCACTCACCATGTTTATTTAAGCTACTTTGGTTGTGGCATTCGTGTACTGTACCTATTCAAATTAACATTTTCATGATAATGCTTGCATTTGAATTATGCTACTGACATAAAATAAATCAAGTAAGTATTCTTTTCTACATTCCATTATTATTGGAAATCCCATTTTATAGATGAAAAAACTAAGAGTCACAGAGAATGAAAAGGCTTGCATAAGTGAACTTGATAAGTGAAAATAGGTTCAGATAAAAATTGTGCTTTCTGAGTACCTGATTCCACAGCCAGGGTTCAGGCTGGGATGCAGGTCTTTATCACCTGGAGAACAGAATGCTGTAATTTTCCTTTCTTGTGAATTTCTTTGAAATCATCTCAGTGCAACAATGCTTGCAGAACTTTGCTTTGACACATTCTCTGAGGGACTGAGCAAGTCTTTCTCACTGATGGCACTGGTCCTACTGGAAAAACAGAGTCTGAAATTGGTTATTTCATTCTGTAACAGGCTGATAACTAGTTTAACCCTTTATTTTCCCCTTCAATGGGGAGAAAACATTCTGTCTTCTGGTTTCTCCTTTTGAATCACATTTTATATAAAAACTGAAGAATAAATTGAAAATTTTTGCTTTTTAAAATGTTTCCTAAATCTTCAGCTCCAGAAGTGGAACATTTGGGCTTTGTTTTTCTTCTGTTGAAGATAGAAAAATCAAACAGTATCTGAAGTCTAATTTGGGTCTTAGAGAACAGTTTCCCCACTCATAGCATTTGCCTGGATCCTAATGTCAAACTAAGACTAAAACAAAAATTGTTTTTCACTGCTTCTTGGTCCATTCTTGGTGTGTCTTTTTTTTTTTTTGGCTCAGGAATTGTTCTGGGCCCTTCTCCCACCATCTCCTTTGAGTCTTCTCTACATTCAGCAACTCAAGTCTCTGTCTTCTCATACGGATTTCAAATTGTGGGATAAATTCCTGTGGATTGGTGAATACATTTTGCTTTGTTTTTATTTCTCACAGTGAAGCTGCTTTATATTTCTGATTAAATAGATAGTACATCTTCATTATGAAAAGACAGAGCAATATACAAAAGTATGAGGAAGTAGGTGAAAAACATCACACAAAATCCCAACTATGGAGGTATCCATTATTAACAAAATTTTAGTGACTTTCTCTTAATACATATATTTATGCATTTACATACAAATATATAATTTTATTGGCATACAATTTTTCACAATATTCTCTTATAATTGTTACTATATCTGTAGTGTTGGTCGTGATCTCTCCTCTTTCATTTGTGATTTTATCTATTTGAGTCCTCTCTCTTTTTGATAAGGCTGGCTAGGAGTTCATCAATTTTGTTTATTCTTTCAAAGAATCAGCATTTAGCTTCATTGATCTGTTCTACTATTTTTTGTTTGTTTCTATATTGTTTATTTCTGTTCTAATATTTATTATTTCCCTTATTCTGACTTTAGGCTTTATTTTCTGCTTCTTTTATAGCTCCTTTACGTGTAAGGTTAGGTTTTGTATTTGAGAACTTTCTTGCTTCTTGAGATAGGCCTGGATTACAATGTACTTTGCTCTTAGGACTGTCTTTACTGCATCCCAAAGGGTATAGACTGTCATGCTTTCACTTTCATTTGCTTCCATGGATTTTTTTTTATTTCTTCTTTAATTTCCTGGTTAACCTATTCATTCTTTAACCTCCATGTATTTTCCAAATTTTTCCTTGTGGTTGATTTTGAGTTTCATAGTGTTGTGACCTGAAAATACGCATGGTATGATCTCAATCTTTCTGTACATGTTGAGGGCTGATTTGTGACCCACTATGTGATCTGCTCTGGAGAATGTTCCATGTGCACTCGTGAAGAATGTGTATTCTGCTGCTTTAGGATGAAATGTTCTGAATCTGTTAAGTCCATCTGGTCCAGGGTGTCTTTCAAAGCCATTGTTTTCTTGTTGATTTTCTGCTTAGATGATCTATTGATTGTTGTATGTGGGGTATTAAGGTCCCCTACTGTTATGGTATTATTATCAGTGAGTTTATGTTTGTTATTAATTGATTTATATATTTGGATGCTTTCAAGTTGGGGGCATACGTATTTAAAATTGTTAGATCTTCTTGAAGGATAGACCTCTTAATTATGATATAATGCTCTTCAGCTCTTGTTACAGTCTTTATTTTAAAATCTAGTTTGTCTGATATAAGTATGGCTACTCCAGCTTTATTTTGACATCCATTAGCATGATAAATGGTTCTATATCCCCTCACTTTCAATCTGCAGGTGTCTTTAGGTCTAAAATGAATCTCTTGTAGGCAGCATATAGATGGATCTTCTTTTTTTTTTTTTTTTACCTATTCTCATACTCTATGTCTTTTGATTGGAGCATTTAGTCCATTTACATTTATAGTGATTAATGAGAAATATGAATTTACTGGCTTCGTGTTACCTGTAGAACTGGATAATCTGGAAGAAATGGACAAACTCCTAGAAACTTCACAACAGTACCAAAACTGAAACAGGAAGACATAGAAAATTTGAACAGACCCATAACCAGCAAAGGAATTGAATCAGCTATCAAAAATCTCCCCACAAACAAGAGTACTGGGCCAGATAGCTTCCCAGGGGAATTCTACCAAACATTTAAAGAAGAGTCAATATCTATTCTCAAACTGTTACAAAAAATAGAAATAGAAAGAAAGCTTCCAAACTTATTCTGTGAGCCAGCATTATCTTGATTCCAAAACCAGATAAACATCCCACTAAAAAGGAGAATTACAGACCAATATCCCTAATGAAACTGGATGCAAAAATTCTCAACAAGATACTAACAAAGTGAATTAAACAGTACATTAAAAGAATTATTCACCATGTTCAAGTGGGATTATTCCTGGGCTGCAGGGCTGGTTCAATATTTGCAAATGAATCAGTGTGATACATTAACAATGGATAAGAACCATATGATCCTGTCAATTGATACAAAAAAAAAAAGCATTTGACAAAATACAGCATCCTTTCTTCAAAAAAGCCTCAAGAAAGTAGGTATAGGAAGAACATACCTCAACATGATAGAGGACATATATGAAAGACCTATAGTTAATATCAACTTCAATGGGGAAAAACTGAGAGCTTGCCCTCTAAGGTCAGGCATACAATAGGGATGTCCACTCTCACCACTGTTGTTCAACATAGTACTGGAAATCCTAGCCTCAGCAATCAGACAAAAAGAAAGAAAGAAAGAAAGGAAGAAAGAAAGAAAGAAAGAAAGAAAGAAAGAAAGAAAGAAAAGAAAGAAAGAAAGAAAGAAGATAAATAAATAAATAAATAAAAGGCATATAAACTGGCAAGGAAAAAGTCAAACTTTCAGTCTTTGCAGATGACATGACACTCTATGTGGAAAACCTGAAAGACTCCACCAAAAAACGTCTAGAACTGATACATGGATTTAGCAAAGTCATAGGAATTTCTATATGCCAATAATGTAGCGATATAAAGAGAAATCAAGGAATTCATCCCACTTACAGTTGCACCAAAAACCGTAAGATACTTAGGAATAAACCTAACCAAAGAGGTAAAAGATCTGTATGCTGAAAACTATAGAAAGCTTATGAAAGAAAATTAAGAAGACGCAAAGAATTCAAAAACACTCCATGCTCATGGATTAGGAGAACAAATATTGTTAAAATGTTTAAACTACCCAAAGCAATCTACACATTCAAAGCAATCCATATCAAAATAACACCAGCATTCTTAACAGAGCTAGAACAAAGAATTCTAAAATTTGTGTGGAACCAGTAAAGACCACAAATAGCCAAATTAATGTTGAAAAAAAAGTCATAGGAATCACAATTCTGGACTTCAAACTGTATTATGAAGCTGTAATCATCAAGACAGTATGGTATTATCACAAAACCAGACACATAGATCAATGGAACAGAAGAGAGAACCCAGAAATGAACCCACAAACGTATGGCCAGCTCCTCTTTGACAAAGCAGGAAAGAACAGCCAATGGAAAAAGACAGTCTCTTCAGCAAATGGTGTTGGTAAAACTTGACAGCAACATGCAGAAGAATGAAACTGGACCACTTTTTTACACCATACACAAAAATAAATTCAAAATGGATGAAAGATCTAAATGTGAGACAGAAAACCATCAAAATCCTAGGGGAGATAATGGGCAAAAACTTCTTTGACCTCGGCCACAGCAACTTCTTATTAGACATGTCTCCACAGGCAAGGGAAACAAAAATAAACATGAGCTATTAGGACCTCATCAAGATAAAAAGCTTCTGCATAGTGAAGGAAACAATCAACAAAACTAAAGGGTAACCAATGGAATGGGAGAAGATATTTGCAAATGACATATCAGATAAAGGGCTAGTATCTAAAATCTATAAAGAATTTATCAAACTCAACACCCAAAAAACAAATAACCCAGTGAAGAAATGGACAGAAGACAGGAATAGACACTTCCCCAAAGAAGACATCCAGATGGCTAACAGATACATGAAAAGATGCTCAACATCACTCATCATCAGAGAAATACAAATCAAAATTACAATGAGATACCACCTCATACCTGTCAGAATGGTTAAAATTAACAACTCAGGAAACAAAAGATGTTGGTGAGGAAATGGAGAAAGCAGAACACTTTTGCACTGCTGGTGGGAATGCAAACTGGTATAGCCACTCTGGAGAACAGTATGGAGATTCCTCAAAAAATTACACATAGAACTCCCCTATGACCCAGCAATTGCACTACTAGGTATTTATCCAAATACAAAAATTTGTATTTATCCAATACAAAAATGCTGATTTGAAGGGGGAACATGCATCCCAACATTTATAGCAGCACTATCAACAACAGCCAAATTATGGAAAAAGCCCAAATGTCCATCAACTTATGAATGGATAAAGAAGATGTGGTATATATACACAATGGAACATTACTCAGTGATCAAAAAGAATGAAGTCTTGTGGTGCCTGGGTGGCTCAGTCAGTTAAGCATCCAACTTCAGCTCAGGTCATGATCTCATGGTTCATGGGTCTGAGCCCTGCATCAGGCTCTGTGCTGACAGCTTGCAGCCTGGAGCCTGCTTCAGATTCTGCGTGTCCCTCTTTCTCTCTGCCCCTCCCCCACTCGAACTCTGTCTCTCTCAAAAATAAACATTAAAAAATTTTTTACAAAAAAGAATGAAATCTTGCCCTTTGCAACAATGTGGATAGAACTAGAGTGTATTATGCTAAGCAAAATAAGTCAGTCAGAAAAAGACAAATACATAATTTCACTCATATGTGCAATTTAAGAAACACAACAGATGAACATGGGGGAAAGGAAGGAAAAATAAGATAAAAAGAGAGAGGGAAGCAAACTATAAGAGACTCTTAAATAGAGATAATAAACTGAGAGTTGCTAGAGGGGGTGTTGGGTGGGTAATTGGGCTAAATGGGTGATGGGAATTAAGGAGGGCACTTGTAGAGATGAGCACTGGGTGTTATATGTAAGTGATGAATCACTGGGTTCTACTCCTGAAACCAATACTATACTGTATGTTAACTAACTTGAATATAAGTAAATAAAATTTTAAAAGAAATATATAATTTTAATAAATTGGGTATCCTATGTTCTATTTTTTGTCATGACCACATCTTATGTAATCTTTCACTTTTGTATTAACTCCACTCTTCAATCTCTATCCTCCCACATAACCAATGGAACAATTGCATATGCATTTTTTTAGAACTTTCTGTATACATATATAATACGTATATAATCAAATTCAGACAAAAACATATTAGAGTTTCTTAGGTCATTATTAAAATTATTGCTTTTTTGCTTTTCTCTATTTACTGTTTATCTACTAGCATAGTTTGTGTAAATATATGTAAATATTTAAGCATTATTGATTTATATTATATTTTTGCCATAATTTAAAAAATTCTTTATACAATAAAATGTTTAGTTTTTAAATAATTTCTGTGTTTACTGTCTTGGTTAAAATGGTAGCTCAAACCAAGGGTATACATGTAATTTCCTATATTATAGGATTTTTTAATTTTAGTTTTTACATTTGTTTTTTACCCATTTGACATTTTTATATTATATAAAGAAGTCCAACTTTACTTTTTTTCTTAAATGGATTGCCAGTTGTGACAGCACTGTTTATTAAAGACCATCCTTTTTCCACTAGACTAGAATGCAACTGGTTTTATATATTTAATTCTCTCACATATCAAGATCTATTTCTGGGCTCTTAATTATCTCTCAATCATTTGTTTGCTTTAAAAATACATTTATCAATATGGGACAACTCTCATAATATTAGCCATTTTCACATATTTATTCTTCCATAAAAATGTTAATATGATCTCTATACCACCCCACTTTAAAAACAAAAATAAATAGTTAAATTAGTATTTTGGGCTGATAGTAAGTCTTCTCATCTAGGAACGTCTCAGTCCAATCAGATTTTTGTTTTTATTAAGATTTGACATTTCCCTGGTATGCAGGTGGGGTACACTCAGAATGCTCAAATTTGGGCAAATATTTTCTTTTCACCCTGATAGGTAAATTACCATGTTAAATTAGAATTAAAACAAATCACCATGTAAATTAGAATCCCTGGATTGCAGTCATTCTCATAACCTACAGATATTCTCTGTCTTCCAGTATGATTCTTTCAGATTCTTTGTCCATTGTAAGAAATTTGCTCTGTTTAGAAATTTATAAGATTTTCTCATTATCCTTGAAGTTCAGGACTTTTCCCAGAATGTTCCTGATTATATCTATCCTTCCTCATCAATTCGATATGAAACTTGGATTTCTAGATTCAGTCTGTGGCTTATGGGCAACCTTTTCCTATTATTTACTTAACTATTACTTCTCTATGTGTTCTTTTTTCTCCTTCTGAAACTCATTGTTTTCATGGTAGGGCTTCTGGTTCTGTACTCTAAGCCCTTATCTTTTCCCTTTCTGCATGTTTGCTCTTTATGAGATATTCCTGCTACTTTATCTTCTAGACTACTGATTTGGTTATCTGTATGATCACACTCTCAACTCAGTTCATCTTACTACTTTTAATTAATATCTTACTCCTAGAAATTCATTTCACTGTTGTAATCAAACCTCTCTAATTGCTGTATATTTGGGGAACAGGTGTCCTGTGACTCACGCAACAGTACTATTTAACTAGGACTTCCAGTTTTTTATTTTTGGCTTGTCTTTGACCCCTCTATTTACTGAGTCTTCCTAAAGGTATTGTTAGCTTTCTTTATCTACTCTTTGGAACTCAGATACAGCTGGTGATCTTAAGTCACAGCGATCTCAAGACTAATAGACTGGCAGAATAGCACAAATCAAGTGGTCAGTCCCTGGCTGAAGTACCAGAATAAGAACTTTCTTCTCTCTGATCAACTCAGCTCAAAGATTTGAGTTTCTCATCTTCAGGGATCCCTCAGCCACCTTTGCCAGGGAGATGAGTAGGTCCTTCCAGAAAGTGGGTGCTGCCCTTCCTTGAGAGGATATACAAATTTCTAAGGGTTAGAGCTCTTTTCTGATTCTCAACTCATGACTCCTTCATCATTAATTCTCAGACCCTTATTAAGCCTAGAACATAAAAAGACCACTTTTGTTACACTTTTTGTGTAACTTTTGTTACGCAGGCAATTAGCCTGGTAGTTAGAACCTGAACCTGATTCACATCCGCCAGAATTCATGTATCTGCTGGCCCTGATTCCCAAAGGAGGATATTGGTGGACAAATGGAGTTAGGAAGAGGGGCCAGCCAAAACGATCTACAGATATAACCTTCAAAAATTACCTCTCAGTTTCATGCATAACCCGCAAACACACCAGGCCATTCCTCTATGCTCAGCTTGTCCCAGTGGGGATAGCACATTCCCAGACCAGGAGGCCTTAACTTCTCAGAACTCATCTATTCTGGAGAGGTGAATTGGACAAAAAAGTTATCTTTCTAGATATCACTATTCATTATTATTAATCACTACCCTGATAGTGATGACAATAGGTTTAATCATGTTTGTCAACTCCAATTCACTCATCTGCCAAAAAATATTTACTGAGCACAAAGAAGGCTCCAGGTACTATCCTAGGTACTAAATATACACCAGTGAATCCTGATTCTTTTGGAAACTCCTCTGAGCTTTTGAAACAGAGTCTGATCTGAGAAATAGAGTGCTGCAGTTAATTAATGGCATCTGGCATGGACAGAAGACTTGAACATGTCAACATATGTGTTAGGTATTTTCTATCTTTGCTTTTGAATAGCCCTCATTTTACTTCTGGATTGGAGTAGAATATATCTGTTTTACTTTGAGACTTTCTTTTTTGTGACTTGCTGAAATTTTTCTGATTCAGGGATATCTAACAAATTTTGTGCTAAATTTGGATCTACAAACCTTCTAGCCTCCTTCATATTGGTTGCTATATGTCTCATCTTTTCATTCCTACAACTACAAAATACTTCCCTAGAGGGTTTTAGCCCCTTTTCCTTAAGCACAACTTGGCAGAAACCATAAGGGACAGTATATTACAGCTCTTTGGCAACATCAGTTGCCATAAATGTCATTTTAAAGTTAAAAAGGAGTAATTTCCTTTTCTTAAAGGAGAAAGCCACTCCTCTCCCATTAAGTATTTTTGAGGCATTATGCTATTGAACTGGATAGTGAATATCTTGTTAAATATTATACCCTAGGCACTTCACTGTCTCACCTAAGTGCAAGCCCAGTCTAAATGCCACTTCTTTGTAAGTGTTCTTTTCTCTCTGGCTGTATTAAAGATTCTCTCTTCTTAGGAATTCTGCAGTTTCTCCATAATGTGCCTAAACATAGATTTATTTTTATTAATTCTGAATATCATAATTCTTGTGTCTCATCAATGCGGGAAAATTCTCATCTATTATCTCTTGAATATTGGTGCTTCTCCACTAGCTCGGTTCTCTCCTTCTGGGACTCTGATTTAACACATGTTACCTCACCTCTTTGCTTCTCTGCACTGTATTCTGAATAATTTTTCAGATTCAACCTCCAATTCATCAATTCTTTATCCAACTTTGTCTAATTGGCTTTGTAAGGCATTCATTATTTTTTAACCTCAATTGTTATGTTTCTATTTCTGGAGGATCTATTTGGTTCTCTTTAAAACCTCACTCTTTCTTGGTATTTTCTCTGATAGGCACAAGTTAAATTTCCTCTTTCATTTCTTCAAATATTTAGGCATGTTTATTTTCTATATTTTGTGCCTAATAATTAGGAAATCTGTTCTTTGTGGTCTTGATTCTGATATTTTCAGATTGAGGGAGGAAACTCTCACTCACTTTGCTTGTTTTTTTCCTAAGAGTTTTATTTTTAATTGTTTGCATTTATTTGATTTTATGTGGGGAATTATTTGAGGTTTGGGTTTAAGGTGAGTTCTTCAACAGAATGTCTTAAAGCACTACCAACCAGAGAGTACTTTCAATTAAATGCTTAGTTTGGATTTTTGGCTCACACATGTAATGTACATTTTGGCCCATGAAAGGGTCAGTTTATGGTCAAGAAAGACCTCATTTTCTCTTCATCTGGAACTAAGGAAAGTTTCTTTCCATCTCCATTGGTAGGGCAACTTACCCCTACACCAAAATTTCTTTTCCCCGAGTGCCATTCTTTGGGAGACACAGATTTAGGCAGAGAGCTCTGATCTGACTTCCCACCTTGTGCTGACCTTAAGTTTTGTCTGTGTTTCCAGATCAGCCCTTGAAAACTGAAGCTCTCATTTGTTTTAAATAAGCAGATATCCCAGGCAGCCATGGGCTCTTTGCCTAATTACCTTTCTGGATTACTCTCTTATTATTATTTTTAGCCCTAAGTATTTTCCTTCCATTTTTCCATCTTAGCCAATTTTGATTAAGCCAATATGTATTGAAACATTTTATCCAGTGTTTTCAGGTATTTTGCATGAGAGGCGTTTCTGAATATTTTAGCTTTCTATATTGCCAGAAACAGATGTGTCCATCATGTTTATATCTTCAGTTACTGTTCAGATTTCACATCTGTATACAATTGATGCACTTATTCACTTTTAGGATAGTCAAGTGTCTCAGATGACAGCCCTTTAAAGGAATCCACTTTCTTCCTGCCCCTGTCCACACCCTTCTTTTCACTGCCCACCAATGAAATCTGTTAACTAGTGAATCTAAACAGAACATAGAGGTGTAAATGCTTCTAAAATACCTTATGCTATGGATGAAAAAATGAATGCATCTTTGTAATCCTTTTTCTTTTATAGCTCTTGTTCTAGGCTAATAGTGGTAAAGGAACAGATCACCCCTCTCTGAATAAATCAGAATAGCCAAAAATGGAATCTTAACACTTAAAAAATAATCATTATCATTTCAGCACACAACATATATTTATTCAGTAGATAGTTGCTAAGTACCTACTGGGCATTTTAGATACTATACTAAGTACCAAGAATAATAGCAAATGAAAACTATCCAAACCCAAGATGACACTGAATACGTTTAGTGTGAAGCACTAACAGACATACAAACAAAATCAGTCCACATGGGGCCCTGTCCTGCTGTACTTCTACCAAGTTCAGCTCCTGAGTGTTCTTCCCTGTATTTCTCTTTTGTCCCTTCCCCAATAAGCAACCTTGATAGTGAAAACTCTGGGAAGAACCTTAACTCTCCCCACAGCCAAAAGATTAAATAAAATACACACAATAGCCAACAAAACTCAGAAAATACCCCAGTTTTTCCCTTTTGAAGAGAAATCACTTTCTCCTAAAGAAAGAGGAATTTTAACTTACATTCATTAAAAATGGCTGCCTGACAGTTTGTATTTTTGAGAAAGTTCGTCTGTTTAATATAATGCACTGTCCAATTTAAAAGAAGTGGTCCCTTATTAGAGATATGATTTATTCTTAGATAAATCATTGATTTATGGCTCACTGGGGTATATATTTAATACTGTCAAAAAATGAAAGGACACCCCAAACTATCTGCAGTGCCACAGCTACTCGTTCTGAAAAGGATCTGAGGCAGCTGAGACCCCTGGGTGTTAAATGTAATCTTTGCCTGGGATAAAAGAACGGAGAATTGCTGATCTTTATAAAAAGATCTGTCTCTACCCACTGCCTTCCTCCTCTCTCTTCTACCACAGTGCAGTTCATCGTCAGAAAGCTCAGAATTGAAAATTAAGGGGAAAAATGGGTTATGTTTGTGTCATTTAAAAAAACCTGCAGCCAGACAGGACTCCTTTTTAATGCTTGCCAGAGGAAAGTTCATCACTAAAACAAATAGAGCTTCTTGATGGTAATAGATAAATTTGACTAGAGAAATAATGGAAAACCTATAGAAAAAACAGGAAATATGTTTCCCCAATCTTACTGTTATCATCAATTGAATGAAATGTAGTATTGGCTGCCAAAAGTAACTACATAAAAAACTCATGTAGCACCAATTCCCAATTCTTAGAGTCAGAACTTATGCCTTTATTTTCACTCCAAGATTTCATCTACTTCTATCTGTATGGATTCTATGCTGATGACTTTTATATCTACAGTTTCTACCCTAACCTCTCAACTTCACAGCACACCCCCATTTTAAGACCTCTTAATACTTTCCACTTGGATACTCAGCTGTCACACCAAATTCAGTGGGACCAAAACACAGCCTTATCCCTTTCCTTCATTTTTTTTCTAAATGAATTTCCTTCCAACTTTACCATTTTTCTCAAGGAACTCATCTGGTCTCCCAGTTGAGAAAATTTGAAAACATCTTTCATTTTAGTCTTCTCCCTCAGCCTCTATGACTGAGTTGCCACAAAATCACACCATTCCTTTTCTGAAATGTTCCTGGGATGTACCCTTACTCTCCACTCCCACTGTTGGCAGCCTAGCCAAGCTTGTACCACCTCAGGCCTCCATTGAAAAGGCTTCTTTGTGGTGCTCTCTGGCTCTACCCAGTCCTTTCGCTCTGCCTTTTAGCTCATCCTTCTGACTTTAAGTCCAAGAACCACCTAAAGAGTGTCTGCCTTCTTGCTCCAAAATTATATCCTGTTTTCTCCAACATCACACCCATTTCCACCCCTCCCTTTTTGCCCATTTTGCTTTCCTTCCTGGGAATATCAGCCCTCCCCTTCCCCAATATCTGCCTACCCATATCCAGCTCATTCTTCAAATCCACATATATAAATTTTAAAATAAGTATCATGTTTTTTAAAATGCAAGAATTAATTAATTGTCAGGATGATCTAATCCAGTTACACCCCTTCCCCGACCCTTCTCCAGACCCAAACCTGTATATCTAAATATTGTAAAAGCATCATGTCTCCCTCAGAGGTTAAGCAGAGTTCTATTTTAATTAAGTTCTATCTTCCTTTAAAGATGATCCAATTGTTTCCATTACAAACTTTCTCTCTGTTATTATACTGATGCCAGATATAACATAATGATCCTATTTTACAATGTATAATGATCACATTTTTTCATAGACCCTGCAACACAAGGCAAGAAAAGGACTGGTTTCCATCTTCTAGGCTCTGGAAGAAAATCACAGACACTAAAATCTGCAGAATATGGGGCCCTGTCACTTTGAGTGTTCTTTGGTCTTCCTATATTTTCTCTCCTCATGAATTTGGAGCATCATCATCTGGTTTTATGGGGCCTTGACATGATATCTACTTTTTGATATGATGGAGAATATATTCTGAGTCACTTAGAGACAAAGTAATTTGCTTTCCCCAAAAGATATCTCCTTAATTCCATCTTAAATCCCTCTCACGGACAACTGGCATGAACATACCCTACCATAGATATGAAGTAAATTCTGCTTTGGAGAAGCTTCAGGGGTTCCTGGACTTTTGCTAAAGTCTCTGCTGTGCAGTCCTAGAATTTCAATAGTATTCTCTGTTGAGAAACTAAAAGAAGTCGTCTAAACCCAAAAAGGCTAATTTTTTATGTCACCTGCTGAAAATCATGGAAAAAACAGTCTTAAAAACTGTAATAACTTCCCATACTTGTTACAGTGATTTATACAAACTGGAAAAAAATAAAGAGATGCTACATTTATTTGAACTCAGCACTTGTAGTTTCATTTCAAACAAAAATTAACTCTAATAAATACATTTGGAATAAACTGGCTTAATAAACAAATTTATGATTATAAGTATTATAATTTTATTAACATTGCAAGTTTTAAGCATATAAAACTTGTAATATATACTATTCATAAACAAGTAATCTGACCTTAGTGCTATAAAAGAATGTAGTAATTGTTGTTAATTATCTTACATTTTCAATTGAAACAAATAATTTTCACTCTTTTGGCTTTTAGCTATAGAAGTTCTGGAAAATGTTTCTCTCCAAAGTAAAGGCATCTTGGATTGGGGACTTCAGCTCTTCACTGTGTAGGTTAATCATCACGGATACATGGGGAGGTGGTTGGAGTAAACATCATGCATAAGCATCATTAGTCAAAGTCAGAATCAAGGTTTGAGCAAGCTGATTTTGCTATGTCGCATCCTCCCAACATGCCACAAAACCTATGCTCTTCACCACTATCTTCCACAAGAAATGCAACTCTACAGGGGAGCCTGGGTGGCTCAGTTAGTTAAGTGTCCAACTTTGGCTCAGGTCATGATCTCACAGTTCATGGGTTCGAGCCCCAAATCAGGTTCTGTGCTGATAGCTCAGAGCCTGGAGCCTGCGTCAGATTCTGTGTCTCCCTCTCTCTCTGCCCCTCTGCTCCTTGTTCTCTCTCTCTCTCTCTCTCTCTCTCTCTCTCTCTCTCTCTCACAAAAATAATAAATAAACATTAAAAAAAAAGAAATGTAACTCTACAAACATATTGTGCTTTCAATAATTTTAATGAAAATTCCCAGAATATGATTGCATAGTACATGGCATTTAACTATAAAAACAAAAATACCCTTCACTTATGTCTCTGCTGGGGGAAGCATTAGGGAGGGAAGAACTTTATACTCTCTTCTTTCTTATCCCCCAACATCTCAGGGTCTGGCCCTGGTTGTCCCTGTCTCCTTCCTCCTGGATCTCTCTATTCCTATGTCATTAATTCCTATCCCCTTATCATGCAGAACCATGTAACCCTGTCCCAGCTCCTCTACCCCTGAACTTGTATCCTCCATTGTTGAGGGCACTTAACTTACAAAGGGCTCAGCTATTACCAGGAAACACCCTGCCCCATGATGCATGAAGATTAGAAATAATTTTATTTTTTAATGATTTTTATTTATTTTTGAGAGAGTGCAGGTGGGGGAAGAGCAGTGAGAGGGGACAGAGTATCCAGAGTGGGCTCTGTGCTGACAGCAGTGAGCCAAAGCGGAGCTCAAACTCACAAACTGAGAGATCAAGACCTGAGCTGAAGTCAGATGCTCAAGTGACTGAGCCAACCAGGTGCTCCAGAAATAATTTTACATATTGTTTTTTCTCCTTATAATCTTTCCTTTATCATACTTGTCATATGCTACAAGTGGACAAGGAGGCAGTTTAGAAAGTTTCAGCTTTCCACAGGTGACCATACCTATGCAGGTAGCATTGTCATTGCCTTTTCTGACTGGATCACCTGCTGGGCAGGAAGCAGACAATAGTGGGTGGGAAAAAAGCCTGTGTTAAAGGAAAGGATGGAAATAGATGGCAGAGTAAGAGAAAAAGGACTGCATTCAATCTTTTAAAACACTTAAAAGTGGCAGATAAAAGGAAAAGGCACTGATCTCATGATGGTACTGATAGGAAATGTAGAAAGGCCATGACATTAGAGGTGGGTAGCAAGGTGGCATGACTTGGAGAGAACAGGTTGTCCTTCACTGAGACCAGCAGGAGGCTGGGCTGGCTGGCAGCCCTCAGAGAGGCAGGAAAGGAAGCCCTGCAGAACCCCCATACTGCACCTGTGTGCCTGGTGTGGGGAGTTCTAGAACCAGGAAGCCCTAGGTAGCCTTTTTTTTTTACCACAGCCCCAGGTCATTCTTTTACCATAGCTTTCTTACATTTGTCTTAGAAGCAGCTTTTAGATGAGAAGTCAAAAGACAAAAAAATCAGGAAACTAAAAGAGGTAGAGATTTCACAACATCTAGCCATCTGTGCTGCTGAGTTGGTTATTTTTAGTTGGCTTTTAGAGATGGGCAACCCAGTTAAAGTCTTATTAATTACAGTTCAACTGGTGTAAGACCCTATGCTGATGCTGTACAGGAGACAAGGGTAAATAATTCATTTTCAGGAATTATCTCATAACTGCTACAATTATTCTCACCTATTCTGTCTGATGTATGACCTTTCTTTTATCTTTATTTTAACCACAACACATTACTTATGGGGATTTCTAAGGAATCTAATGCTTTCTTTAAAAAGAACATTTAGGGGGCACCTGGGTGGCTTGGTCCGTTAAGCGTCTGAGTTCGGCTCAGGTCATGATCTCACGGTCCGTGAGTTCGAGCCCCGCGTCGGGCTCTGTGCTGACAGCTCAGAGCCTGGAGCCTGTTTCAGATTCTGTGTCTCCCTCTCTCTCTGCTCCTCCCCTGTTCATGCTCTGTCTCAAAAATGAATAAATGTTAAAAAAAATAAATAAATAAAAAATAAAAATAAAAAATAAAAAGAACATTTAGGTAGGCAGATTAATTAAAATTAAATAAATGCATAATAAACATATATGAAGAGAACCAAGACATGGTCCTTGCCTTAGGGAACTTGCACTGGATTGAGAGACATAGGTGTACTCAAAGTAGACTGGCAAGGCAAATAAAAGTTCCATGGAATACTGAAGGCAGGCTGTATTGAAGTGGGAGCATTTAAGAAAGGAATGGAAGTTGATAAGAAGGAGCAGAAGAAGAACATACCAGGCAGAGGGGACAACATGTGTAAAGCTCCTGAGCTGGACAAGAGTTTGGCTAGTTTGAGGAGTGCAGACAGGTGCTACTGGAGCAGGAGGAGGGGTGGGGCAGAAGGTGAAGCTGCCAAGGCAACAACTGGGGGGAACTGCTACAATAACTAGTGGGTGGGTATGGTGCTCACTCACAGGAGACAGGAATGCTAGACCACATTCTGCACCTCAACCACAGCTGCACCCGTGCCTCCTTCTGGTAGACTGCGCCAGCCTCCTCTGTTACTGTAGAGATTTTTGTGGAATCAGTTACTGGTTAAGTGGCTACTGTTCAAATACACTGACACTTGCTAGCTACTGATCAAATACATTGGCCAGCTGATTAGTTTGGCCTTGATGGCAATCAACTCCAATGGCAAGTTTCTTACGAACTCATCCATTCCTTCACTTATATATCCACTCAAAACATATTAAACTGAGTCATTATCATATCCTTAGTCATGTCATTTGCATTTATAACTGGTTTCTTTGTGGTTGTGGTTGTTATTGTTATATAGCCATCTATCTATATATACAAGGTATTATTATTCACAGTAGGTCAAATCTAAGAACATTTTCACTAAAAGCTACAAGCAAGAGCTTGGTAAAGAATAAACTCCCCATTCATAAAATAGTTTCAGTAAGACAATCTGGGGATTTTATCATGATCTAATTGGTAACAAGTTTCTAGGAATTTAACTTATCAAGTGTGAAAAGTTGTTTATTTAAGAAAAATGACATTATAAGATATTCCATATCCTGGATTATTAAACAGAACAAGTTGTATTAAAAAGACAATGTTGAGGTAGAATAAGAGGAGGAAAAGAGAAATTCTAGTTTTAAAAATGTAAGAAATCACCTAGAAGCAATAGGAAAATAGGAAAGTGAAACACAAATCCATTTTCAATGAAATTAGAGAACTGAAATCTCTAATTATGATATAGGGGAAAATAAGGCTAAAGCTGGGAAAGAGAAATGCAGATGTAGAAAAATGCCAAGAGAACATTCTGATGGTTGCAGGCCTCAGGCAAAACTGCCACAGGCCATTTCTCCAAAGTAGACAGCATACCCTGTATCGCAAGCCCTTGCTGAGAACACGAGAGTGGGTGTGCAGAGTGGTATCAGGGTTTTCCTGAGTCAGGTGCAGCCCCAAGGTCTCAGAAAGCGGGGAAAGGAGGGTCCAAGTAAGCTATATTTGCAAGACATAAATTGTTGATGATGTGAGTTGAAGGAGAAAAACTCAATGAGCAGCCCAGCAGTACCAGTCTCAGCTGGCTGAGAGGAGTTACAGGCAAAGAACTCTCAACTTAACCTTCCCCACAGGGTAATTCTTACATGCCTGGAAAATATCCCAGGAACTCCCCTTAAGCATGTCTCTGACAAATAGCTAATACAGAAGAGTCTTCATAATTAAGATGAGTGATAATATCAAAGAGAACTTGAATAGGACCTAAGTAGAAATGGTAGAAAGAGGAAGGGGGCTAAAGAAGAGAATAAAACAATAGCAAAGAAAAATAACTCAATAAAACTTTGTCACAGAATAGGATGAAAATGGTGTCTGGAATGTTGGCCAAAATTAAAACCTCAAAGAGGCTAGATGCTCTATACAACAATAGCACAAGATGAAGATGCAAAGTCTCAAGGATGAAACTGAATGTGAATGTTAGAACTCAGGAAGAAAGAGAAATTAAAACAAAACAAAACAAAACAAAACAAGAGCTGACTAGAGAAGAAGGGCTATAGAGACCATGGTTCCGGAAGCTCTACTCAGCAGAGCTGAGTAAGGCAGGAAGGGAGGGAGAAGTCATTACTTTGGTATTAAAAAAAATCTGAAATTAGAATCAATTCTTCAGAGTAACATTAATATACAATTATGTGTTTATTTCAAAAATCTTATGCTAAGCAAAAATCTTCTCTACTGAAAGATCATACTGTATTTGAATTTCAAATCAAACAAAGGAACATCCATTTAAAAAGTGTTCTTCTATACTTTCATATTCCCCAAAAGGTAAAATAATATGACAGTCAACAAGAAAAACATTGACTCTAAGAAAGTTATCCTAGCTCAAAGATTTCCAAAACAAATGAGATATAAATGTGATAATACTGAAATTGATGCAGGTAATTCTAATCAAGAAACTTTCTCTGTATGAAATAAAAACAACCGAAAAGACAAACCATAAATGCTTTCTTGGAAACAACAACTGTAGCTTTTTGATTGATTAAAAACAACTACAGTCAGTACATACAGGAGCACTGGCTCAGCTGCAGCAGAGCATGGGAAAGAAGTATACCCCAGGAATCAGCCAAGAGGGTAAAGAGAAGGCAAATAAAGGCCAGGAAGTGTGAACTAGGGTAAGAGTACAGAGTCTCTAGGAACTGTAAATATGAGTGGAGCTCATGCTTGCTCCACAGACCTCCAGTGGGTCTCATAAGAAACGATGAGGAACAGGGCAGGAGAGAGGCAAGAAATTAGAGAACTGAAATCTCCAATCATGACATAGGGGGAAATAAGGCCAAAGCTGGGAAGTCAAATGTGGATGTAGAAAAATGCCAAGAGAACATTCTGATGGTTGCAGGCCTCAGACAAAACTGCCACAAGCCATTTCTCCACCAGGTGTTATAAATGTTGTGAGAAAAAAGGTTCCTGAAGTACAATTCTTTTAGGAAACATTAGTTTAAAAGTAGGTATAAGTTTTCTTTACTGCAGGTTTTCTAAGCCTTTATTTGATATGCCAGTGGGCTTTGTGAATCTTTTTTTTTTTCCATTTTATTTATTTTTTAAATTTACTTCCAAGTTAGTTAGCATATATGCAACAATGATTTCAGTAGTAGATTCCTTAATGCCCCTTACCCATTTAGCCCACCTTCTCCCCAACAACCCCTCCAGTAACCCTCTGTTTGTTCTCCATATTTAAGAGTCTCTTATGTTTTGTCCCCCTCGTTTTTATATTATTTTTCTTCCCTTCCCTTATGTTCATCTGTTTTGTATCTTAAAGTCTTCATATGAGTGAAGTCATATAATATTTATCTTTCTCTGACTAATTTCACTTAGCATACATAATACCCTCCAGTTCCATCCATGTGGTTGCAAATGGCAAGATTTCATTCTTTTTGATTGCTGAGTAATACTCCATTGTGTGTGTGTGTGTGTGTGTATGTATACATATATATATATATATATATATATATATATATATATACACATACACACACACCACATCTTCTTTATCCATTCATCCATTTGACTTTTGGGCTCTTTCCATACATTGGCTATTGCTGATAGTGTTGCTATAAACATTGGGGTGCATTTGCCCCTTCGAAACAGCATACCTGTATCCCTTGGATAAATACCTTGTAGTGCAAATGCTGGGTCATAGGGTAAATATTCCGTGGAAACAAGTTCTTTATCAGATATGTGTCTTACAAATGTTTTTTCCCAGGCTATGGCTTCTCTTTTCATTCTCTAAACAGTGTCTTGAAAAGAAGAAGTTTTGAAATTTAATGAAGTCCAGTTTATCATTTTTAATCTTTTGTGGGTCATGCTTTTGCAGCTCTCTCTAAGAAATCTTTGCCTAATTCCAGTTCACTAAGCTTTTCTGCTGTTTTCTTCTAGAAGTCTTATGGATTCTGATTTTACATTTAATTCTTTTATTCATTACATGATCATTTTTATAAGTGGTGTGGTCAATGTGATCAACAATGTGTTCATTTTTTTGCATGTTGATGTTTAATTTTTTTTCTAGCACCATTTATTAAAAAGACTGTCTTGTTTCCACTGAATTGTCTTTGCACCTCTTTCAGATGTTAAAATTGTTTCTAAGCATAAAAAAAAGGAGAACTTCCAATTTCAAAATTCCAGTGTTATGCTATCAGAACACTGATAGCAATACCAACAAATACAGCCCCCATAACGTCGCACAGACCAATTCTACTCAATATTGATGTAAAAATCCTATGTAAGATTCTTCATAAGGGATGGTTATTTTAGAAATTCAAAGATAGATCAATGTTAGTATATCTAAAAATATAATGCACTATATTAGCTGATGGGAAGAGAAAAATTATCACCAGAAAGAAATTATTCCAACTGACTTTAATAGATCATAATGCATCTGTTCATTCCTTTTGAAATATACCATAATTATATAAAGAACTGTAAAAAATTTAAAAATTTTGAACTAATAATATTTGGGTGAGTACTGTTAGGAAGGTTAACTTCAGACTACTATGTCTAGTGTAGTATAAGAAAAATGAGTAATTAATTATATTAGTGTTTTTAAGAACACATATTTTGATGTAGAAGAAAGGAAGTATGGATATAAGATCAATGAAATTAAGTAAAAATCTTATAGTCCTGACTTTGAATTAAAAATATCAGTATTAACTCATGATATATTTTATCTTAAAAAAATTTCCTATCTTTGTCCACTAAAAAGACCTAGAAATAATAACCAAGCCAGAAGCAATAAGAATCCATAACACTCCAATCTTGGTCTCTAAATACTTCAGGGCTTCTTGGAGAAATGACAGATTCATATACTAGGCAGAAAATGTAAAAGATGAACCTAAAACAACTTGTAATACTGAAAATAATGAAGTTATCAAACATTACGAAAGTTTTATCTAAAGGATACCATAGCCAACTTGAATAAGCCCCCACTAAACAAATATGAGAAAATGCATGCATTAGTAAGGATACAAGTGCAATGAATTTGGAACAATTCATTTCATAACAATGATTAGTTCATAATGATAATAAAAGAAGCATTGGTCATCATTGCAGCATGCTTGGAAATCACTTCCTATTTTTAAAACTAGTCACCAAAGGGAAAGAATCAAGCACCTTTGCTGTCCTTCCTTCATGAACTATACCTCAGGGAACCCCAGTAGTTGTTGAGCGGAAGCTTCACTTTAGATGGTTGTATTCTAGCTAATGAAGTAATAAGTAGAAATAGAGTATCACCCTTTGGAATAAGTTACGAATAAACCATATAATATGTACCTCCTATTAGAATACCCAACACCACCTATGAAGTAGTCTTACAAAATAATCCATAGTATTATTTAATCACAATAATAATATTTAACATTAAAATTTCATAATTTTTTAGTTATGATAATGGTGTGATTATGTTTATAAAAAAAGAAAGTCTATAATTTAATAGGGACATCTTTACAGATGAAATGATATGATATCTGGGATTTGCCTCAAAATAATATGAGGGGATGAAGAAAATTAGTCAGGGTCTAAATTAAATGACATTTTCCATGAGTTATAATTACTGAAGTCAGGTGATGGGTATGTAGGGCTTAAACTATTCTGTTTTTGTATATATTTGAAATAATTGGATAAAAAATTTAACCACATACTGCAAAAAAAAAACAAACAAACAACTATATGAGCATTGATAGCTGCTGAGAAATAATTTGATAAAACTCATTATCCATTATTTACAAAATGATTTGATACAATAGAAGTAGATGAAATCTTCATCAACATTATTAGAAACGTATGTTTACGAATTTACAGGTAGTCATTCTTAATCTTATGAATATTCTTAATGAATAAGTATATAAACACATCTTATTAAAGGAACATGACAAGAAAGTCCTTTATCACTAATATTATTTAATATTGTTCTGGAAGTATTAGTAAGTATAATTAAATAAGTGAAAAAAAAACATTTAAATATAAAAAATAATCTCCAGCAACACAATTGCAAATAATAAGAAAATTAAGTGAGAGAGTTGGGCAGAAAGTTAACATCCAGAAATCAAAAACTACACCCATTTAGAAAATCCTGAGGCAAAAGTGCCCCATTGTATAATTACATTCATTCATTCATTTATGACAGAGAGAGAGAGAGAATTTTAAGTAGGCTCAATCCCACAACCCTGGAGCCACAACCTGAGTCAAAACCAACTGAGCTACCCAAGTGCCCCTATAAATTACATTTAAAAAGAAAAAAATACCTAGGAATAAAAGGGGAAAATTTGCAGATCAAAACAACAACAAAAAATTACGTGTTACTGAGGAACAGAAACAAACCTAATAAGACCTTCGTTAGAAAGACTGAAATATTATAAAATCACTTAGCCCAAAGGTAATCTTGAATGCAATAAAAAACATTAAATAGATAATAAAAATGCCAATACAATTTTTCTAGAAGTAGATAAATTGCCTTTAAAGTTCATATGAAAGAATAATAAATCCTCCTAAAAATGTGAAGCAATGTTACACATCTAGCACAACTAGATATTAAAATATATTATAATTATAATAATTAAAACACACTGCTGCATCTAAAAAGAGACTGAAATACACATAGAAGTTTATTACTTAATAAACATAGCATTCCCAACTATTAAGAGAAAAATGGCTTATTCAATAAATGGTATTAGAACATTAGGGAGGCCCTATGAGAAATTTAGTTTAGATTTCTACTTCACACTTTTTACCAAAATTAGTTCCAGAGGAATGAAATCTTAAGCATATGAATGAAACTATAAAAATATACAATGAAAATATCAAATTTGGTAACTGAAACTTACCCAAAATTTGGAAGAAATCAAAATATCCTTTAGTAAGTAAATGGATAAATAAATGAAGATTATTCAGTGCTAAAAGAAACAATCAAGCCACAAAAAGACATGGAGGAAGTTTAAGTGCATATTACTAAATGAAAGAAGCCAATTTGAAAAGGCTACATACTCTATGATTCCAACTACATGACACTCTAGAAAACGCAAAACCGTGGAGACAATAAAAGAATCAGTGGTTGCCACGAGTATGGGGAGAGAGAGGGATGAACAGGTGGAGCACAGGGGATTTTAAGGACAGTGAAACTATTCTCTATAATACCATAGTGGTGGATACATGACATTATACATTCGACAAACTCATAGAATATACAACACCAAGAGTGAACTGTAAACTGTGAACTTTGCTTAGTAATAATGTATCAATATTGGTTCACTGATTGTAATAAATGTAGCACTCTGGTATGGGATGTTGATGGTGGGAGAGGCAAAATGTGTGTGTGTGTGAAGGGGTCAATAGGAACCCTGTACTTTCTGCTCAGTTTTGTGTGAACCTAAAACTTCTCCAAAAAATTAAACTCTATTAAAAAAAAAGTTAGGTGATGACAGTATAAAGAGATAATCAGGAAGATGGCGGAACAGCATGGGACTGTTTTTGTGTCTCTCATCCATGAAATACAATCAGATCAACACTAAACCAACTTGCACACCTAGAAAATTGATTTGAGGATTAACACAACAATCTGCACAACCTGAACCACAGAACTTGGCAGGTATGCAGATCAGAGAGGTGAACTTGGGGAGAGAGAAGCTGTGGAGATCAAGGAGCTGTTTTTGCTGTGGAGAGAGTATGCAGATGGGGAGAAAGTATGGGAAAAGCACACCCCCCAAAAAGCAGGTGGAGAGAAAGTGGAAAAAGTCAAAGGACTGAAATAAAAAGAGAGAAAGGAGAAAGGAGAGGTTTTAAATTCCATTAAGAGTCTATAAACAGGGGAGTACAGCATCTGAAACTCCACATCTCGATACCTGGCAGTGCTCTGGTGGGAAGGGTGAATTCCTAGGAGCAGAGTGAGGTCCAGGGGGTTCTTGGGCCATGAGGAGAGGCAGTTTCCCCGCTGGAAAGACATTTGGTAGAGGCTGTGTGGTCAACCCACAGGCAAAAGTCCCAGCAGACCCCAGAGAAAAACTGCATTCACTGGTGCTGGAACAAGGTTGTTAAGGGTAAAGCCTGGTGCCTGATGTGTATTGTGATTTTTCATAATCCCTGAAACACTGTAGCTACATGATCACGTGAACTTTTTCTGGGGTGTGACGACACCCAGCCACAGTCTCTGGGCATCTGCAGCAGCACGGTACCACAAACAATCCTGGGTGCAGCCAGCAGCTTGCCATTGCTCCCTGAGAACCTCACCTAGAAGCTCTGAGTGGGTCAGAGCCACAGTCCCTCAGAACTGAGGGGTTGGGAAACACAGCCACATCTGAGATAAAACTCAGCAGGGAGGTGCTGCCAGGCAAACTGATGGCTTGGTCACAGACAGTGTAAAAGCAGGGAGTGGATTGAAGCTGGAGACAAAGGACGAGTCTGGGATTGCTGATAGGGGGGAAAAGAGTTCTTATGCTAGAGACTGGATAGCTGGGTTATGCCATTTTCACTCCTCCCATACATGCACATACACACCTACAAGCGCCACAACAATCCACCCCAGTAAGCTAAGCAGGGCCATCTAGTGGAGAATGGTGCAGTTACACTAAGCCCCACCCAACTGGGGCAACCTTGCTTTTCAGGAACAATACAACTCTCACCCCCTGCTTACTTTACAGACTATAAAGTGGTTCACAGTTTGACTTCTACCAGAAAATGATGTAATTTCAATCATACATCAGTCTGTTCACTGGTCCATCTACTGAAATTTCTTTTTTTTCTATTTCTTTTTTTTCCTTCAATACAGAAGGAAAAAAAATATTTTTATTTTCAATTTTTATTAAAAATATTTCTAATTTTTTTCTACTATACTTTTTATTTTTGGAAAATTTTGAAATTCTATTTTAGTCGCATCAATTCATTTTATTCTATTTCACTGTATTCAGTTTTTCAAAATTTCAAATGTTTTCCTTTTTTTTCTTTTTTTCTTCCCCCTGCCCCTTTTTTTCTCTAATCTATCAAGCTCCTTTCAACAAGATAAAAACACACATAGGATCTAGCATCATTTGATTTTTCAGTTTTTGTTTTTAACTTTTGTTTTTAATTTTTTAATTTAATTTTTTTTACCTTATTAATTCCCTTTCTTCCTTCAAAATGACAAAACAAAGGAATTCACCCCAAAAGAAAGAACAGGAAAAACCGACAACCAGGGACTTAATCAACACAGATACAAGCAAGATGTCTGAACCAGAATTTAGAATCATGATAATTAGATTACTAGCTGGGGTTGAAAATAGATTACAATCCCTTTTTGTGGAGATATAAAACCTAAACAGGATGAAATAAAAAATGATATAACTAAGCTGTAATCTCGAATAGATACCATGGCAGAAAGGATGGATGAGGCAGAGCAGCGAGTCAGTGATATAGAGGACAAACTTATGGAGAATAATAAAGCAGAAAAAAAGAGGAAGACTAAAGCCAAAGAGCACAATTTAAGAATTAGAGAAATCAGAGGCTCACTAAAAAGGAACAACATCAGAATCATAGATGAAGAGAGAGGAAAAGGGGTACCAGGGTTATGCGAGCAAATTATAATGGAAAACTTTCCTAAACTGGGGACAAAGACATCAAAATCCAGGAAGCACAGAGGACTCCCATTAGATTCAACAAAAAAACAACCATCAACAAGGCATATCATAGTCAAATTCACAAAATACTAAGGCAAGGAAAGAATCATGAAAGCAGCAAGGGAAAAAAAGTCCTTAACCTACTAAGGAAGACAGATCAGGTTCACAGCAGACATATCCACAAAAACTTGGCAGGCCAGAAAGGAGTGGCAGGATATATTCAATGTGCTGAATCATAAAAATATGCAGCCAATAATTCTTTATCCAGCAAGGCTGTCATTCCAAATAGAGGGAGAGATAAAAAGTTTCCCAGAAAAACAAAAATTAAAGGAACTCATGACCTCTAAACAAGACCTGCAAGAAATGTTAAGCGGGAACTCTCTGAGGGGAGAAAAGACAAACAAACAAACAAATAAACAAAGACCAAAAGCAACAAAGACTAGAAAGGACCAGAGAACACCACAAGAAACTCCAAATCCACAAGCAACATAATGGCAATAAACTCATATCTTTCAGTACTGACTCTAAATTTCAATGGACTAGGTTGAGGGGAAAAGATGGCAGTGTAAGAGGATGCTGGGCTCACCACATCCTGCTGATCATTTAAATTCCACCCACATCTGCCTAAATAACCCAGAAAACCACCAGAAGACTAGCAGAACATACTCTCCGGAGCCAAGCATAGACAAGAGGCCCACGGAAGAGGGTAGGAAGGGCAGAGAGGCGGTGCACACTACACGGACTGGAGGGAGGGAGCCGGGGCGGTAGAGAGGCAGCCCGCCCAGCAAGGCAGAGCCCCTGAGTCTGGCTTGCAAAAGCAGAGGGGCTGGACTGCATGAGTTCTGACAGCCAGCGGGACTTAACAAACATCTGGAATGTTATAAGTCAACAGCTCTGCTAGGAGAACAGAAGGGGAAGAGGACACCAGGAGGTAGAGATGTTGAGCCCTGGAAGATAACTCTGGAAGAGTTCAGCTCAGCGGTGGGGAACAAAGGCACTGGCCAGTGCCATCTCCCCACCCCCCCAATCCCCCAGCTGAAATCCCAAAGGTAACCAGTTCCTGTCACAAAACTTGTTTGCACCTCACAAACACCCAACATGTGCTTCTGTGGATCCATCCCTCTGACGGGTCTGCCTCCCTCCTGGTGCTGCAGGGCCCCTCCCGCAGGGGACTACCAATGGCAAAGCGAGCTAAGCCTGCCCCTCCCGCCCCTGTGCACCTTGCGGATCCACCCCAGCTAATACACCAGATCCCATCAAAGCAGCACCATAAGCCTGGAAGTGTGCAAGTAGCCAGGACAGAGGCCACACCACTCCACAGTGAGTCCTGCCCATGGGAGAGGGGAAGATAAGGTACACACCAGTTGGACTGTGGCCTCAGAAGTGGGCTGGGGACAGACATCAGGTCTGACTGCGGCCCAGCCCACCAACACAAGTTACTCCAGACAGCACAGAGGAAGTGCTCCACAGTTCCACACCACTCCAGGGACTATCCAAAATGAGAAAATGGAAGAATTCTCAAAAGAAACTCCAGGAAGTAGCAACAGCTAACGAATTGGTCAAACACAATTTAAGCAATATAACAAAACAAGAATTTAGAATAATAGTCATAAAATTAATTGCTGGGCTTGAAAAAAATATAGAGGACAGCAGAGAATCTATTGCTACAGAGATCAAAGGACTAAGAAATAGTCACGAGGAGCTAAAAAATGCTATAAATGAGGTGCAAAATAAAATGGAGGTGACCACAGCTCGGACTGAAGAGGCAGAGGAGAGAATAGGTGAATTAGATTATAAAATTATGGAAAAAGAGGTAGCTGAGAAAAAGAGACATAAAAAAAATCCAGGAGTATGAGGGGAGAATTAGAGAACTAAGTGATGCAATTAAGCGCAACAATATCCGTATAATAGTAATTTCAGAAGAGGAAGAGAGAGTGAAAGGGGCTGAAGGTGTACTTGAACAAATCATAGCTGTGAACTTCCCTGATCTGGGGAAGGAAAAAGGCATTGAAATCCAAGAGGCACAGAGAACTCCCTTCAGACGTAACTTGAATCAACCTTTGGTGTGACATATCATAGTGAAACTGGCAAAATGCAAGGATAAAGAGAAAATTCTGAAAGCAGCTAGGGATAAACACACTCTAACTTATAAAGGGAGACCCATAAGACTAGTGATGGATCTATCTACTGAAACTTGGGACGCCAGAAAGGAATGGCAGGAAATCTTCAATGTGATGAACAGAAAAGATATGCACCCAAGAATCCTTTATCCAGCAAGTCTGTCATTTAGAATAGAAGGAGAGATAAAGGTCTTCCCAAACAAACAAAAACTGAAGGAATTCATCACCATTAAACCAGCCCTACAAGAGATCCTAAGTGGGATTCTGTGAGTGAAATGTTGCAAGAACCACAAAATACCAGAGATATCACTACAAGCATAAAACATACAGACATCACAATGACTCTAAACCCGTATCTTTCTATAATAACACTGAATGTAAATGGACTAAATGCTCCAACCAAAAGACATAGGGTATCAGAATGGATGAAAAAACAAGACCCATCCATTTGCTGTCTACAAGAGACTCATTTTAGACCTGAGGACACCTTCAGATTGAAAGTGAGGGGATGGAGAAGTATCTATCATGCTACTGGAAGGCAAAAGAAAGCTGGAGTTGCCATACTTATATCAGACAAACTAGACTTTAAATTAAAGGCTGTAACAAGAGATGAAGAAGGGCATTATATAATAATTACAGGGTAAATCCATCAGGAAGAGCTAACAATTATAAATGTCTATGCACTGAATACAGGAGCCCCCAAATATACAAAATAATTAATCACAAACATAAGTAACCTTATTGATAAGAATGTGGTTAATTGTAGGGGACTTTAATACCCCACTTACGACAATGGATAGGTCATCTAGACACAGGATCCTTAAAGAAACAAGGGCCCTGAATGATACATTGGATCAGATGGACTTGACAGATATATTTAGAACTCTGCATCCCAAAGCAACAGAATATACTTTCTTCTCGAACATTCTCCAAGATAGATCACTTACTGCATCACAAAACAGCCCTTCATAAGTATACAAGAATTGAGATCATACCATGTACACTTTCAGACCACAATGCTATGAAAATTGAAATCAACCACAGGAAAAAGTCTGGAAAACTTCCAAAAGCATGGAGTTAAGGAACACCCTACTAAAGAATGAATGGGTCAACCAGGCAATTAGAGAAGAAATTTAAAAATACATGGAAACAAATGAAAATGAAAATACAACAATCCAGATGCTTTGGGATACAGTGAAGGCAGCCCTGAGAGAAAATACATTGCAATCCAGGCCTGTCTCAAGAAACAAGAAATATTCCAAATACAAAATCTAACAGCACACCTAAAGGAATTAGAAGCAGAACAGCAAACCCAGCAGAAGAGAAATAATAAAGATCAGAGCAGAAATAAACAATATAGAATCTAAAAAAAAATGTAGAGCAGATCAATGAAACCAAGAGTTGGTTTTTTGAAAAAATAAACAAAACTGATAAACCTCTAGCCAGGCTTCTCAAAAAGAAAAGGGAGATGACCCAAATAGATAAAATCATGAATGAAAATGGAATTATTACAACCAATCCCTCAGAGATACAAGCAATTATCAGGGAATACTATGAAAAATTATATGCCAACAAACTGGACAACCTGGAAGAAATGGACAAATTCCTAAGCACCCACACACTTCCAAAACTCAAACAGGAAGAAATAGAAAACTTGAACAGACCCATAACCAGTGAAGAAATTAAATCAGTTATTAATAATCTCCCAAAAAATAAGAGTCCAGGACCAGATGGGATCCCTGGGGGATTCTACCAGACATTTAAAGCAGAGATAATACTTATCCTTCTCAAGCTGTTCCGAAAAATAGAAAAGGAAGCAAATCAAATTCAACAGCATATTAAAAGAATTATACACCATGATCAAGTGGGATTCATTCCTGGGATGCAGGGCTGGTTCAACATTCGCAAATCAATCAGTGTGATACATCACATTAATAAAAGAAAAGATAAGAACCATATGATCCTGTCTATCGATGCAGAAAAGCATTTGACAAAATTCAGCATCTTTGTTAATAAGACCCCCTGAGAAAGTTGGGATAGAAGGAACATAGTTAAACATCATAAAAGCCGTTTATGAAAAGCCCACAGCTAATGTCATCCTCAATGGGGAAAAAATGAGAGCTTTCCCCCTGAGATCAGGAAAATGACAGGGATGTCCACTCTCACCGCTGTTGTTTAACATAGTGTTGGAAGTCCTACCATCAGCAATCAGACAACAAAACAAAATCAAAGGCATCAAAATTAGCAAAGGTGAAGTCAAGTTTTCACTTTTTGCAGATGACATGATATTATACATGGAAAACCCGACAGACTCCACCAAAAGTCTGCTAGAACTGATACATGAATTCAGCAAAGTCTCAGGATACAAAATCAATGTACAGAAATCAGTTGCATTCTTATACACTAATAATGAAGCAACAGAAAGACAAATAAAGAAACTTTTCCCATTCACAACTGCACCAAGAAGCATAAAATACCTAGGAATAAACCTAACCAAAGATGTACAAGATCTGTATGCTAAAAACTATAGAAAGCTTATGAAGGAAATTAAAGAAGATATAAACAAATGGAAAAACATTCCATGCTCATGGACTGGAAGAATAAATATTGTTAAAATGTCAATACTACCCAAAGCAATCTACACATTCAATGTAATCCCAATCAAAATTGCACCAGCATTCTTCTCGAAGCTAGAACAAGCAATCCTAAAATTTGTATGGAACCACAAAAGACCCCGAATAGCCAAAGTAATTTTGAAGAAGACCAAAGCAGGAGACATCACAATCCCAGACTTTAGCCTCTACCACAAAGCTGTAATCATCAAGACAGCACGGTGTTGGCACAAAAACAGACACATAGACCAATGGAATAGAATAGAAACCCCAGAACTAGATCCACAAACGTATGGCCAACTCACCTTTGACAAGGCAGGAAAGAATATCCAATGGAAAAAAGACAGTCTCTTTAACAAACGGTACTGGGAGAACTGGACAGCAACATGCAGAAGAATGAAACTAGACCACTTTCTTACACCATTCACAAAAATAAACTCAAAATGGATAAAGGACCTGAATGTGAGACAGGAAACCATCAAAACCCTAGAGTAGAAAGCAGGAAAAAAACCTCTCTGACCTCAGCCGCAGCAATTTCTTACTTGACACATCTCCAAAGGCAAGGGAATTAAAAGCAAAAATGAACTATTGGGATCTCATGAAGGTAAAAAGCTTCTGCACTGCCAAGGAAACCAACAAAACTAAAAGGCAACCAACGGAATGGGAAAAGATATTTGCAAATGACATATCAGACAAATGGCTAGTATCCGAAATCTATAAAGAGCACACCAAACTCCACACCTGAAAAACAAATAACCCAGTGAAGAAATGGGCAGAAAACATGAATAGACACTTCTCTAAAGAAGACATCCGGATGGCCAACAGGCACATGAAAAGATGCTCAACGTCGCTCCTCATCAGGGAAATACAAATCAAAACCACACTCAGATATCACCTCACGCCAGTGAGAGTGGCTAAAATGAACAAATCAGGAGACTATAAATGCTGGCAAGGATGTGGAGAATCAGCAACCCTCTTGCACTGTTGGTGGGAATGCAAACTGATGCAGCCACTCTGGAAAACAGTGTGGAGGTTCCTCAAAAAATGAAAAATAGATCTACCCTATGATCCAGAAATAACACTGCTAGGAATTTACCCAAGGGATACAGGAGTGCTGACACATAGGGGCACTTGTACCCCAATGTTTATAGCAGCACTCTCAACAATAGCCAAATTATGGAAAGAGCCTAAATGTCCATCAACTGATGAATGGATAAAGAAATTGTGGTTTATATACACAATGGAATACTATGTGGCAATGAGAAAAAATGAAATATGGCCTTTTGTAGCAACGTGGATGGAACTGGAGAGTGTTATGCTAAGTGAAATAAGTCATACAGAGAAACACAGATGCCATATGGTTTCATTCTTATTGGATCCTGAGAAACTTAACAGAAGACCATGGGGGAGGGGAAGGAAAAAGAAAAAAGAGGTTAGAAAGGGAGGGAGCCAAAACATAAGAGACTCTTAAAAACTGAGAACAAACTGAGGGTTGATAGGGGGTGGGAGGGAGGAGAGGGTGGCAGATGGGTATTGAGGAGGGCATCTGTTGGAATGAGCACTGGGTATTGTATGGAAGCCAATTTGACAATAAATTTCATATATAAATAAATAAATAAATAAATAAATAGATAGATAGATAAATGTATGTCAATGGACTAAATGCTCCAATCAAAAGATACAGGGTAACAGAATGGATAAGAAAACAAGATCCACATCTATATTTTTTACAAGAGACCCACTTTAGACCTAAAGACACCTTCAGACTGAAAGAAAGGGGATGCAGAACCATCTATCATGCTAATGGTTGACAAAAGCCAGAGAGCCAGACTTATATCAGACAATCTAGATTTTAAAATAAAGACTGTAATAAGAGATGCAGAAGGGCATTATACCATAATTAAGGGGTCTATCCACCAAGAAGACCTAATAATTATAAACATTTATGCTCCAAATGTGGCATGGCTCAAATATATAAATCAATTAATCACAAACATAAAGAAACTCATTGATAATAATACCATGACAGTAGAAGACTTCAACACCCCACTTACAACAATGGACAGATCATCTAAACAGAAAATCAACAAGGAAACAAAGGCTTTGAATGACACACTGGACCTAATGGACTTAACAGATATATTCAGAACATTTTATCCTAAAGCAGCAGAATATATATTCTTCTCCAGTACACATAGAATGTTCTCCAGAATAGAACACATACTGGGACATAAACCAGCCTTCAACAAATACAAAAAGATTGAGATCATACCGTGCATATTTTCAGACCACAGCGCTATCAAATTCGAAACAACCACAAGAAAAAATGTGGAAAGATAACAAATACTTGGAGACTAAAGAACATTCTACTAAAAGAATGAATGTGCTAACAAAGAAGTTAAAGAGGAAATTAGAAAGTACATAGAAGCCAAAGAAAATTATAACACCACAGCCCAAACCTCTGGGACGCAGCAAAGGCAGTCATAAGAGGGAAGTATATAGCAATATAGGCCTTCCTAAAGAAGGAAGAAAGGTCTCAGATACACAACCTAATCTTATACCTCAAAGAGCTGGAAAAAGAACATCAAATAAAACCCCAAACCAGCAGAAGACAGGAAATAATAAAGATTAGGGCAGAAATCAATGCTATTGAAACAAACAGACAAATAAAACCCACAGAACAAATCAACGAAACCAGGAGCTGGTTCTTTGAAAGAATTAATAAAATTGACAAATCCCTAGCCAGTTTGATCAAAAAGAAAAAGGAAAGGACCCAAATAAATAAAATCAAGAATGAAAGAGGAGAGAACACAACCAACAGAAATACAAACAGAAATACAACAGAAATACAAACAATAATAAGAGATTATCATGAGCAATTATACACCAATAAAATGGGCAATCTGGAAGAAATGGACAAATTCCTAGAAACATATATACTACCAAAACTGAAACAGGAAGAAATAGAAAAGTTGAACAGACCCATAACCAGTAAATAAATCTAATTAGTAATAAAAAAATCTCCCAAAAAACAAGAGTTCGGGCCAGATGGCTTTCTAGAAGAATTCTACCAAACATTTAAGGAACAGTCAACACCTATTCTCTTGAAGCTGTTCCAAAAAATAGAAATGGAAGGAAAACTTCCAAACTCTTTCTAGGAAGCCAGCATTACCTTGATTCCAAAAACCAGAGACCCCACTAAAAAGGAGAATTATAGACCAATTTCCCTGATGAACATTGATGCAAAAATTCTCAACAAGATATTAGCCAACTGGATCCAACAATACATTAAAAAAATTATTCACCACGACCAAGTGGGATTTATACCTGGGAGGCAGAGCTGGTTCAATATCTGCAAAACAATCAATGTGATTCATCACATCAATAAAAGAAAGAACAAGAACCATATAATCCTCTCAATAGATAGAGAAGACATTTGGCAAAATATGGCTTCCTTTCTTGATAACAACCCTCAAAAAGTATGGATAGAAGGATCACACCTCAAGATCATAAAAGTCATATATGAAAGACCCAACACTAATATCATCCTCAATGGAGAAAAACTCAGAACTTTCTCCCTAAGGTCAGGAACAATACAGGGATGTCCACTCTCACCACTGTCATTCAACATAGTATTGGAAGTCTTTTCTCAGCAATCAGACAACACAAAGAAATAAAAGTCATCCAAATCGGCCAGGAGAAGGTCAAACTTTCACTCTTCACAGATGACATGATACTCTATATGGAAAACCCAAAAGATTCCACCAAAAAACTACTAGAACTGATCCATGAATTCAGCAAAGTGGCAGGATATAAAATCAATGCACAGAAATTTATTGCATTCCTGTACACCAGCAATGAAGCAACAGACAGAGAAGTCAAGGAATCAATCCCATTTATAATTGCACCAAAACCCATATAATACCTAGGAATAAACATAACCAAAAAGGTGAAAAATCTATACACTGAAAACTATACAAAGCTCATGAAAGAAATTGAAGAAGACACACACAAAAAAGGAAAAATATTCCATGCTTCTGGATTGGAAGAACAAATATTATTAAAATGTCGATACTACCCAAAGCAATCTACTTATTCAATAAAATACCTATCAAAATAACACTAACATTCTTTACAGAGCTAGAACAAACAATCCTAAAATTTGTATGGAACCATAAAAGACTCTGAATAGCCAAAGCAATCTTGAAAAAGAAAACCGAAGCTGGAGGCACCACAATCCCAGACTTCAAGCTGTATTACAAAGCTGTTATCATCAAGACAGTATGGTATTGGCATAAAAACAGACACTCAGATCAATGGATCAGAAATGAGAAACCATAAATAGACCCACAAATGTATGGCCAACTAATCTTTGACAAAGCAGGAAAGAATATCCAATGGAATAAAGATAGTCTCTTCAGCAAGTGGTACTGGGAATACTGGACAGAGACATGCAGAAGAATGAACCTGGACCACTTTCTTACACCATACACAAAAATAAACTCAAAATGGGTGAAAGACCTAAATGTGAGACAGGAAGCTATCAAAATCCTCAAGGAGAAGCAGGCAAAAACCTCTTTGACCTTGGTCGCAGCAACTACTTACTCATCACGTCCAGAGGCAAGGACACATAAGCAAAAATGAACTATTGGGACCACATGAAAGTAAAAAGCTTCTGCACAGTGAAGGAAACATTCAGCAAAACTACAAGGCAACCAATGGAATTGGAGAAGATATTTGCAAATGACATATCAGATAAAGAGTTAGTATCAAAATCTATAAAGAACTTATCAAACTCAACAACCCAAAAAACAAATAATCCAGTAAGAAATGGGCAAAACACATGAATAGACACTTCTAGAAAGAAGACATCCAGATGGCCAACCAACACATGAAAAAATGCTCAGCATCACTCATCATCAGGGAAATACAAACCAAAACCACAATGAAATACTACCTCATGCCTGTCAGAATGGCTAATATTAACAACTGAGGCAACAAGAGATGTTGGCGAGGATGCGGAGAAAGATCTATTTTACACTGCTGGTGAGAATGCAAGCTGGTACAGCCACTCGGGAAAACAGTATGGAGGTTCCTCAAAAAACTAAAAATAGAACTACCCTATGACCCAGCAATTGCGCTACTAGCTATTTATCCAAGGGATACAGGTATGCTGTTTCAAAGGGGCACATGTACCCCCATGTTTATAGCAGCACTATCAACAATAGCTAGTGTATGGAAAGAACCCAAATGTCCATCAATGGATGAATGGATAAAGAAGAAGAGGTATTTATATATACACAATGGAATATTAATCAGCAATCAAAAAGAATGAAATCTTTCCATTTTCAACTACATGGATGGAACTAGAGAGAATTATGCTAAGCAAAATTAGTCAGAGAAAGACAAATATCATATGACTTCACTCATATGAGGACTTTAAGACACTAAACAGATGAACATAAGGGAAGTGAAGCAAAAGTAATATAAAAACAGGGAGGGGGACAAAACATAAGAGACTCTTAAATATGGAGAACAAACAGAGGGTTACTGGAGGGATTGTGGGAAGGGGGATGGGCTAAATGGGTAAGGGGCATTAAGGAATCTATTCCTGAAACCACTGTTGCACTATATGCTAACTAGGATATAAATTTTAAAAAATAAATTTTAAAAAAAGAATCTCAAAAAAAAAAAAAAAAACAGAGAGAGAGAGATAACAGGGTGATAAGATAGGGTGTGCTGATACAGTGTGTGGACTTTTGAGACAGCCTGAAGTGTTGCTACACAGACCTTGAGTCAGGAACTCTCAGCCAGATAACAGAAGACTTGAGTGTCTGGAACATGATGAGAGAAGTGGAAAAAGTGTGGAAAATGAAACAGGGAAGGTAGCAGATGGCAGATTATATGGAGCCTTATGGGACAGGATAAAAGTACTAATTTTAAGAGTCACTTTGAAGATGCAGAGTTAGGGGAGGGGAAAGACTGGATGGATGTTTGATTTTTCCAGTAACCTTTCCTTCTACATCCTTTCCAAGTACAGGTTCTGGAAAATCCCAGACTGTTTCCAACATAGTTTATTGTTTTGTCTTAAAAAAATTTTTTTTTCAACTGCAACTCTCCTTCTTCCATTTCAGGAATCTTAGACCCTTTGTTCAAAATCTCACTTTGGTTATCTTCCTACAGTGTCTTCTCCCTGAAGCTGACTTTAAAGAGAAGGTGAAGAAGGTAAGGATTATTAGTGCCATTCTTCTGAATATAACTCGTCTTCGCATATTTCTTTTTTTTTTTTAATTTTTTTATGTTTATTTATTTTTTAGAGAGAGAAAGACAGAGTGTGAGCACGGGAGGGGCACAGAGAGAGGAAGACACGGAATCCGAAACAGGCTCCAGGCTCTGAGCTGTCAGCACAGAGCCTGATGCGGGGCTTGAATTCACAAACTGTGAGATCATGACCTGAGCTGAAGTCAGACGCTTAACTGACTGAGCCACCCAGGCACCCCATCTTCACACATTTCTTGAGATTTCCTGACAGTTTTGCCTTCACTACTTTATTTTGAATTGAAATAAGAACTTTGATGTTTATCAACTACCTTTATGCTTAGTTAAAAAGTTTTATCTAGTTGTTTTTAAAAATTATACGTGTTCAATGAGAAAATCTGCAAAACACAAAAAATGTGTAAATAAAGAAGTAAAAATAATTTGTAAATATCATGAATCAGATATAAGCAATTTTCCATTCTTTTTCTTAGCTTATTAGATAGGTTGCTTTCTCACAACATGCTAGGATTTTTATTTTATAAAATTAAGATTATATTTAATACACTACTTCATAGGATGCTTTTCACTTAAAATATCTTCAATATCATACATTCTGAGGTAATTTATCAGAGTCTCTGAGTGAACAGTGTTATAACCTTTGTTTTACCTAAGAAACTGATATTCTGAAAATGTGGAGTTTCCTGAGGGTTCAGAAAAGACTACAATTGCAATCTTGGCATGCTAACTGTGAGTCTAGGACTCCAACCATTATACCACAGATGACACAGTACCTTCATCACAGAAACCCATATTTATTGGTGATTCTCTACCTTTTTAATATGTAAATCCCACCATGTCATTCCTTTGCCCCTAACTGTCCAATGGCTATCTATTTCATTCAAAGTGAAAGCTAAAATGTCCCTTTCACCCCAGAGACTTTGTAATTCATCTCTCACATCTCCTTCATCCCTAATTTACCATGCTATAACTTCCTTGCTATTCCCCAACATACCAGGCATGCTGCCAATGGAGGTTTTTATACTTGCTTTTTCCTCTACCCAGAATTCATTTCCTCCAGATATCCACATGGCTATCTCCTTCACTTTCTTTACTTCTCTGCCCAGATGTCACTATCAATGAAGCCTACCCTGACCACCCCATATAGTGGACTTTTGCCTGAAACCACCTGGTACTCCCCGCCCCTATTTCCCTGCTTTGATTTCCCCTTAGTAGGTATGACCACATGACATGCTACCTAGTTACTTGTTTCTTTCTAATTTCTCTTCCCCTCCCACCCTATCCCCAAAGTCCCTATGGCAGGAACTCATTTTATTTTATTTACTGAGTGTGTTCCAGACATTCAATATCTTTTTGTTGTTGTTATAGAAGTGGGTATAAGCTAGACGACCTGCTCAATGATTTATATACATTCTCTCTCTCCCCTCTAAGTCCCTCTGTTAGACATGTTATTTCCAAATTCAAACACACATTGATAAATGTCATGATAACAAATTTTATTATTAAAGAGTGATGTCAAATTTAATATTTAAGAATAGAAAACTAAAGATCACCATCAACTCTGAGGGTCCAAAAAAATCACTTTGACTTTTTGTCTGCCTGGTTCACCATGAAACATCTGCAATGATGATTATTCTAGAACTGTACATATATACATTATTTTACCAACTAAGTTAAAAAGAAACTCAACGTCCTAGTTCAAGCACTCATTGGTTATGATAAAAGCATGACGATCTAATTGGGTTCCAGTGACCCAATCAACAAAGAACTAACTCATCATTATTTTCAAAGAAGTTATGTGAGGGGTACTTATGTTTAAGTGTTAGTTAAAAAGCCAGTGAATACGAGCTTTCAGAACTTTAGGAATAGATAGGGAGAACGGAGCTTCTATACCAACTGAACAAAAATGCTACTTTAGATAACTCTAAGTTGTCTAAGGAGAATTTACTAGACACCTCCTCTCTGCAAGGCCCACACTTGTCTCCTGAACTCTTAAAACAGATGAGTTAGTGGGGAGAGAAGGTGTGTGCCTAAGCTGGCGTATGAGATTAGGTAAGAAACAAAATGCATTATCCTCCTTCCATCACAGCCTTAATGTCTGGCTCCAGTTTGACTTGGGCTTCTGGCTGCAGGCTGAATGAAGTCTCTGACTTGAAAAGGATTAAGTGCAAATAGCACTGTCCTGCTTCTCTCCTAATCTGCTTTAGGACAATAAGGGTGATAGAAGAGGGTGTCTCAGTTGTGCAGATGGCTTAATTTAAATAGCAGTTCATGAAGACTGACTTGAGCCAACAGCAGGACTTCTTCAGTTTTCTCCCATCCTGTGACTAGGGCTGCCCCTCATTACAGTCTCCAAGACATGATATGTGCTCACCATCCAGGCGAATTTACACAAAATTGATTAACACTTCACTTGCATGTTATTGAACTTGATGTATGAGTTTTAAATCATACAGCTCATGGCACTTAGTCAACAAAACACTAAAATGTCTCTTTTTTATAATGATTTGGATGATGTGGCTGAAGTTTCCTAAATTATTGAGACTATAAACCAATTTATTAAATTTAGTGAAAAATTTTCCATATTAAATAAGATTACTCTTTTTCTATGCAAAACCTTCTTATGAAAGGTTAAATGACTTTCTCATCATTCTTTCATTGTCTAAGATAAATGGTCTTGGTTTGTCAGACAGATGATATTTAACTCAGCACTCTACCAAAACTAAAAGCAGCCTATGAGAAGAGGAAGAAAGAGAGGAAAAGGGGTTGAACAAAATAAATGGCACATTCATGTTTATATGTGTGTGTTTAGACTCCCAGCCAGACTGCAAGTGATCACAAAATGATTCTTTTTTTTCCACCCTTTTCAGGTTCAGTGTCCAGTATGATGACATTAAACAATGAACTATTGGAGAGGCACAATCTGGAACAGAAATATTGACCTTCAGAAAAATTGTGAAGAGCCCTTGCCTATAGTTGTTTCCTCCACTCTAACCTTTCTAATACCCCTTTATCCTTGTAAACACTTTAATTTTTCAAGGGTCCAGGATCTCTTTCTTAGAGAAAAAGAAAATGCTCATGGTACCTACCATATCCAGGTAGAATGCAAGTCACTAGATTTCCATAAGAACAGGGAAGATTGATCTTGCTAGAAGAGATACACTACATAAGATGTATTATATACATAAGATGTATTATATATAGAATATAGATGTATGTTTAAAAAGCTATTGAAATACAGAGAAGTTATTAGTATGGTTCTGACAGGTTCATTTTTATTAAAAATTATTTAAAGCATTTAAAAGGGGAGTGATTAAGCCAATGTTTAGGATCAGATTAGAGAAGATACTGAATGGCAGCTGAAGGAATAGATTACACAAAGAGCAAAGGGAAGACATTCAAAGTTTTGTCAACAACAAATGAAAACCAACATTTCAAAGGAACAATGAAATATCAGAAATAAAAATGCTACTTAGGAAGTTACTGTTGTCAAAACTGGCATGAAAATAAATACAAAATCTGAATAGACCTGTTTCTATTAAAAAAATTAATTTTACAATAAAAAACTTTTATATACTCTTCTGCTTCTGAACATAATAGATTAATTGATACAGACAGAACATCTCGCCTGCAGCAAAAAAGAACTAGACAAAAAAAAGTTATTTTGGGCTTTGTACAACAAGTAGTACAGAATTTTGATCCCTGAAACAAAAGATACAATTTGATCCCAATGATCCCCCTGGAGGCATTTTCTACACTATGATGCAGGGAGGGGGAACAAAGCAGAGCATAGTGATCACTCTGAGTTGCAAAGTCAAAGATTGGAGTTGACAAAGGCTGAGGCAGTTGGAATATGTGTGGCAGAGTATTGGAAAGCAAGATAATACAGAAAAAAGAACTCCAGAAATCACCATAATGGGTCGTTTGAATGTTGCTTAATACTAAGCTGTCACACATAGAATGAAACTCTACAAAGCTGAGTGAAAAACTACCAGGGAGTTATAAGCTGAACAATTCCCAGAGCCCCCTTAGGGCTGAGATTTGTTAAAGTTCTGACCAATTAAAGTGAAGAAACTTTGTTGAATGCCTAAGGCATTAGGACTCCAGAAAGATCACGCCTTGTTAGTAGGGCTAAACTAGTCCCAGAATGAAGGCTATTCTATACTCCCAATATGCTTTAACATATCTCAAAAACTCAAACTCAAAAATCACAAGTAAATCAACCACCTGCTTAAACAAAAATCAACCCTCTTTAAGGAAAGACAACAAAATCCAGAAAACAAAATAATATTCCTCATGTCCATCATCTAATAAATGCCAGATGTGTGAGAAGAAGGAAAACATCACCCAAAAGAGGGAGAAAAAATTCAATGAGCAGACTGTGAAATAACATGGGAAAATACTTTACTACAATTATTTTAAATACAAATGTTATAAATATGATCCAAGAATTTAAAGGGGAAAAACATAATAAGGGGAGAAATGAAAGATGTTAAAAAGTGTCAAATGGAACTTTGGGAACTGAAAAACACAGTATCTGAAATGTAAAATGAAATACATACAATTAATAGCTGATTAGATAATAAAAAAAGAAGAGACCAGTGAACTTGAAGATAAAGAAATAGAAACCACCCAAATTGAAGCAGGGAGATAGAAGAGTTAAAAAAAAAAAAAGTGAATCGAGACTCTGTGACCTGTGGAACAGCTTAAAAAGTTCAACATATACTCTTTCCTGCTTTGTCGAAGATGAGTTGGCCATACGTTTGTGGGTCCATTTCTGGTTTTCTATTCTGCTCCATTGATCTATATGTCTGTTTTTGTGCCAGTACCATACTGTCTTGATGAGTACAGCTCTGTAATACAGTTTAAAGTCTGGAATTGTGATGCCTTCAGCTTTGTTTTTCACCATCACGTTGGCTATTTGAGGTCTTTTGTGGTTCCATACAAATTTTAGGATTGTTCTAGCTCTGTGAAGAATGCTGGTGTTATTTTGATAGGGATTACATTAAATGTGTAGACTGCTTTGGGTAGTACTGACATTTTAACAATATTTGTTCTTCTAATCCATGAGCATGGAATGTTTTTCCATTTCTTCATGTCTTCAATTTCTTTCATAAGCTTTCTATGTACACTGAAAACTTTCAGTGTACAGATCTTTTACCTCTTTGGTTCAGTTTATTCCCAGGTATATAGGTTTTTGGTGAATTTTAAATGGTATTGATCCCTTGATTTCTCTTTCTGCTGCATTATTGGTGTATAGAGATGCAACCAATCTCTGTACATTGATTTTATATTCTGCAACTTTGCTGAAATTCCATATAAATTCCAGCAGTTTTTGAGTAGAGTCTTTCAGGTTTTCCACATAGAGCATCATGTCATCTCTGAAGAGTGAAAGTTTGACTTCTTTGCCAATTTGTATGCTTTTTTTCTTTTTGTTGTCTGATTGCTAAGGCGAGGACTTCCAGTACCATGTTAAACAACAGTGGTGAGAGTGGACATCTCTCTCATCTCTCATGTTCCTGACCTTACGAGGAAAGCTCTCAGTGAGGATGATATTAGCTGTGGGCCTTTCATATACGGCCTTTCATAGGATGGTGAGGTATGTTCCTTCTTTCCCTACTTTCTTGAGGGTTTTTATGAAGAAAGATACTGTATTTTGTCAAATGCTTTTTCTGCATCTAATGAAAGGATCGTACGGTTATTACCCTTTCTTTTATTAATGTGGTGTACCACACTGATTGGTTTGCAGATATTGAACCAGACAGTCTCTTCAGCAAATGGTGCTGGGAAAACTGGACAGTGACATGCAGACCACATTATTACACTATACACAAAAATAAACTCAGAATGGATAAAAGACCTAAATGTAAGACAGGAAACCATCAAAAGAGTACAGAAGAAAACAGACAGAAACTTCTATGACCTTGGCGGTGGCAACTTCTTACTCAACACATCTACAAAGGCAAGGGAAATAAAAACAAAAAATGAACTATTGGGACCTCATCAAGATAAAAACCTTCTGCACAGTGAATGAAACAATCAACAAAACTATAAGGCAACTGACAGAATGGGAGATGATATTTGCAAATGACATATTGGACAAAGGGTAAGTATCCAAAATCTATAAAGAACTCACCAAACTCCACACCAAAAAAACAAGTAATCCAGTGAAGAAATGGGCAGAAGACATGAATAGACACTTTTCCAAAGAAGACATCCAGATGGCTAACAGATACATGAAAGGATTCTCAACATCACTCATCATCAGGGAAATACAAATCAAAACCACAGTGAGATACCACCTCACACCAGTCAGAATGGCTAAAATTAATAATTCAGGAAACAACAGATGTTGACGAGGATGTGGAGAAAGGGGAACACTTTTGCAATGCTGGTGGAACTCAGACAGGTACAGTCACTCTGGAGAATAGTATGGAATTTCCTCAAAAAATTAAAAATAGAACTACTCTATGACCCAGCAATTGCACTACTATTTATCCAAAGGATACACAGCTGCTGATTTAAAGGGGTACATGCACCCCAAAGTTTATAGCAGCACTATCAATATCGACAATAGCCAAAGTATAGAAAGAGTCCAATGTCCATTGACTGATGAATGGACAAAGAAGATGTGGTATATATACACAACGGAATATTACTTGACAAAAAGAATGAAACCTTGCCATTTGCAAAAACGTGGAGGAACTAGAGTATATTATGTTAAATGAAATAAGTCAAGCAGAGAAAGACACATATCGTATGATTTCATTCGTATGTGGAACTTAAGAAACACAACAGATGAACATAGGAGAAGGGAAGCAAAAGTAAGATAAAAACAGAGAGGGAGGCAAACATGAGAGATTTATAAACACAGAGAACAAACTGAGAGTTTCTGGAGGGTATTGGGTGGAGAGATGGGTTAAATGGGTCATGGGCATTAAGGAGAGCACTTTTTGGGATGAGCACTGGGGGTTATATGTAAGTGATAAATTATAGGGTTCTACTTCTGAAACCAATACTACACTGTATATTAACTTGAATTTAAACAAATAAATTTTTAAAAAAAGTTTAATATATATGTAATTGGAATTCCAGTAAAGTGAGGAGTCAGATATATCATGCGAATGTTTGATAAGAAAACTGGAGTGGCTATATTAATATTTGACAAAGACAAAGAATGTTACAGGGATAAAAAGGATCATTTCATAGTGATGTCAATTCATGAAGAGGCTGTAATAATCCTCTTGTTATGTACCTGATAACAAAGCTTCAGAATACAAGAAACAAATGTTGACAGAACTGAAAGGAACATAGATAAATCCACAATTATAGCTGAAGTTTTCAACAATATTCTTTCAATAGTTAGTAGAATAAAAATCTTTAAGGATATAGAAGACAAATAGCATTATCAAAAAAATTGACCTAATTGAAATTTATAGTTCATTCCATGCACCAACATCAGAATACACATTCTTTTATTTATTTATTTATTTATTTATTTAGAAAAAAAATTAATCTTCTTTATTTTTGAGAGAGAGAGAGAAACAGAGCATGAGCAGGGAAGGGGCAGAGAGAGAGGGAGACACAGAATCTGAAGCTGGCTCCAGGCTCTGAGCTGTCAGCACAGAGCTGAAGGCAGGTCTCAAACCCACAAACTGTGAGATCATGACCCGAGCCAAAGTTGGAGGCTTAACCAACTGAGCCACCCAGGCGCCCCAGAATACACATTCTTTTAAAGAACACATGGAAAATTCACCACAATAGCCATGTTGGGACATAAAATAGCCTCAAATATTTTACAGGATTGAAATCAAACATAAGAGGTTTTCTGACAAAAATGTAATCAAGTTAGAAATCGTTAAGAAAATTAATACTTGTAATATCCCCCAAAATTTGAAAAATAAATAACTAACCTCTAAATAGTCCGTGGGTCAAAAAAGAAATCACAAGGGGAATTTTAAAGTATTTAGAATTGGATAATATAAAAATAATAAATGCAAATGATGCTTAAAAACATTATTCTTTTGATAAAATATAAAAGGGCAAATATTCCATCACCAGCTGGAATACTTAATAGAACTATAATACTAACCACTTGGAGTTAGTGGCAGACTCCATAGTTTAAGAGTATGGCCCACAATAAGACTATTCTTACTTCAGATTCCAGCCACACTTCATGAGTCCTCAGACTACCCACACTTGCTACCAAGTGTACATATGCGAGAGATTCCCATGAACTACCTCAGATTTGATAATTCACTAGAATGACTCACTGTACTCTGGAAAGTGCTATGCATACATATGATTATAATTTTATCACAAAGGCTACAAATCAGGACCAATCAAATGAAGAGACACAGAAAGCAAGGTCTGGTAGGGTCCAGAAATGCAGAACTTCTACAACTTCTCCCCATGGAATCAGTGTGCATCATCTTCCCAGTACATTAATGTTTTCACCAATCAGAATGCTCCACTGAGCTCTGCCATGCAGAATTTTTACTGGGTTTTTGTTATGCGGGCTTTATTGATTGCATATTGCATATAGTTGAACTCAGTCTTTAGCCTCCCTTCCCTCCTTGGAGGCTGGATTAACTCAGATCCCCAAACCTCCAATCACATGGCTGGTATCTCTGAAATGGCCATCCTCCATCCTGAAGCCATCTAGGGGTCCACAATGAGTCATCTCATTAGCATAAAGTAAGGTATGATCAAGGGACTCATGAATAACAAAAATACTCCTATTACTTGGGAAGTTCCAAGGATTTAGTCTCTCTCCCAGAAAACAGGGACAAGAATCAGATAAATTCTATATTATACATAGTAAACAACAGAGAAAAATCAAGTAAGAAACTAAACTTTTTGAAAGATTGATAAAAATATATTTAGCTAGACTGATCAAGAATAAAGAGAAAATACAAATTATCAATAGCAGAAAAGAAAGCTAGAACACAAAGATATATTTTACAGTGTTTAAAGAATAATAAAAGAATATTTCGAACAAATGTGTGCTCATAAAGTTGACAAAAAATTACCACTGATATAAGAAACAAACAAAAAAAAAACAGCACTCAGTTAAAGAAATTGAACTCATAATTGAAAAAATTTCCATACAGAAAATTGTCTGTGATAGCTTTACTGGTAGATTCTAAATTATATACTTAAGCAAGAAATGATACCAACTCTCCACAAATACTTTCAAAAAACAAAGGAGTAAGGAACATTTCTAATACATTTTATGATGCCAGAATTGTCATACAAGGCAAAGAGATTTATTCACAATGTCATTGAGCAAGAGGTCTTAACCAGTGCAATAAGGAAAAAAAAAAAAGCCTTACAGGTTGGAAAGATAGCAACACATTCTTAATGCATTAATGACATGATTTTCATTTTAAGGAATCTATTTTTTAAAAAAAGCTAGGGAAACTAATATGTAAATTTATCAAGGTCATGAGACTCATGGTCAATATATATTTAAAAAATGGGGCCACATGGGTGGCTCAGTGAGTTAAACGGCTGACTTTGGCTCAGGTCATGATCTCATGGTTCTGAGTTTGAGTCCTGCATTGGGCTCTGTACTGACAGCTCAGAGCCTGGAGCCTGCTTCAGATTTATTCTCTCTCTCTCTCTCTCTCTCTCTCTCTCTCTCTGCCCCTCCCCTACTCACTCTCTGTGTCTCTCTCTCTCAAAAAAAATAAGTAAACATTTAAAAATATTAATAAAAAATGAATTAGGTTTTTATATTCTAGAAAAGAAAGAATGTTAAATTAAAAACAGTATCATTTGTATAGCATAAAATATAAAATATTTAAGAATAAATATATCAAAATATTTATGTACATATACACTAAAAACTAAAATATGTTTCTGATAAAAATTACAATTAAATAAATGGGGAAATACAATACTCTCATGGATTAGAAGATTTAGATTATTCAGATGGCACCTCTCCCCAGTGTGCTCTATAGATTCAATGCAATCTCAAATCAAAATACTAGCTTATTTTAAAATTTGGCAGAAAATTATTAACTGGTTTTAAAATTGATACAGATATAAAATGGTTGTACGATATCCAAAACAAACCTAAAAGTGAAGAACAGTGTTAAGGATTTAGAACACCTGATTTCAAGAGTTACAGTGAAGCCATAATAGTGAAGACAGTGTGGTTTTGGCATAAGCACAGTCGCATAAATCAATGGAATAGAACAGAGTCCAAAATATATGTTTAGTTGATTTTTGACAAAGTTGCCAAGCTAATTCAGTATAAGAACAGTCTTTTAAACAAATGGTTCTGGGGCTTTATGGGAAGAAGGTGGACTAGAAGGATCCTAAGTTCATCTCCTTCCACATACACAACTAGAGAACAGTCACATCAGTGTAAATAATCCAGAAAACAACTTGAGGACAGGAAGAACGAAGCCCACAACTAAATGTGGAAAAGGTGCCACACTGAGGAGGGTAGGAAGGGCAGAGACATGGTGGGGAGCTGAGCAGACCCATGGAACTGTCCATGGGAGAGAGAGAGATGCTGTAAGGCAGGGAGAGGAAAGATACTATCACACCTGGAAGCCTGCATGGGGAAGACAAATCCCCCTAAATTTGGCTTTAAAAACGAGAGGGACCAAATTTCATGAGATCTTAAAACCAGTGGGACTTAAAATCTAGAACTTAAAAATCAGCAAACTTAGCTCTGGGAGAGCAAAGAAGGTAAGAGGAAACTGCCTTAGAGAGGCAGAACAATAAAAACCCCATGGAGATAGAGCACAAAAGCAGCCATTTGAAAAATGCCTGGGACACAGGGGTAGGAGAGATATTTACTAATCTCAAAGCTTGTGCTGGAGAGGCAGAGATCACTGAGAACCTCTCCAGGAACAAAGGAGCTGGAAGGCACCATTTCCGTGCCCTTCCCCCCAGCATAAACACGTGGCTGCCTAAGGAACCAGCAGCAGTCTCAACACTGCCTACCTAACTTGGTAATATCATGGGTTCTGCCCCACCCTTGCACCTTGGCAAATCTGTCTGCCCTGTCCAACCTGGCCTGCCTCAGTCCCTGCACAGCAGGTACCCTCCTATAGAGAACCTGCATAACCTTGCTAACACCATGCATCCCACCTCTGTGCAATTTGCAGATCTGCCCCCTCCAAGTGCCCTGCAGTTTGGTGCTACTCCATCTCTGATAAACACCTAATCTGAATCAACTCAACCTGGGGACATCTCCAGACTGGCCCACTGACACTACAGGGACCAAATACTGCCCACAACAGGAAAAGAGAGCCATTGCAGGCTACTGGACTGAAGGAAAAAGTGGGTCAGCCATAATAGCAGGGCACATGCATCACATATAGAAGACACCCCTGAAGCGCCAGGTTTAGGTGAACAGGAGACACTACACACAGGGCACCACATTAACTCTTCTTCATAAGACCACTACTTTCAAGAGCAGGAGACATAGCTGACTTCCCTAACATGCAGAAACAGACACAGAGGGTTAGACAAAATGAAGAGACAGAGGAATATGTCCCAAATGATAGAATAGGAAGGACAATACCACAGCCAGAAGCCTAAACAAAATGGAGACAAGTAATATGCTGATAGAGAACTTAAAGTAATAATCATAAAGATACTCACTGGATTTGAGGAAAGAGTGGAAGACCTCAATAAGACCCTTAACAAAGAGATGGAAAATATAAAAAAGAACTAGAGATTAAGAACTAAAAATACACTAGATGGAATAAACAGAATAGAGGAAGCAGAAGAACAAATCAGTGACCTGCAGGACACAGGTAATGGAAAGTAATCAAGCTGAACAGGTGAGGAAAAAAAATGAAAAGAGATTTAGGGAACTCAGCAACACCACCAAGCACAATAACATTCACATTATAAGGATCCCAGAAAGAGAAGACAGATAAATGGAGCAGAAAAGTTACTTGAAGTAATAACAGCTGAAAACTTCCCAAATCTGGGGAAGAAAACAGAAGTCCAGATCCAAGACACACATAGAGACCCCAATAAAATCAACCCAAGGAGGTTCACACCAAGACACATAATTAAAGTGACTGGGGGCACTTGGGTGGCTCAGTCAGTTGAATGTCTGACTTCAGCTCAGGTCATGATCTCACAGTTTGTGCATTCAAGCCCCACATCAGGCTTACTGCTGTCAGCACAGAGCCTGCTTCAGATCCTCTGCCCCTCCTTCTCTGTCCCTCCTCTGTTTGTGTGCTCTCAAAAATAAATAAAACGTTAAAAAATAATAAAGTGACAAAAAGTAGTGATAAAGAAAGAATTTTAAAAACAGCAAGAGAAAATAAAACCACTACATACACAAGAAACCCGATAAGGCAATCACCTGTTTTTTTCAGCAGAAATTTTGCAGGCCAGAAGGTCATGGCATGATGTATTCAAAGTGCTGAAAGGAAAAATCTGCAGCCAAGAATACTCTATCCAGCAAGGCTATCATTCAGAATAAAAGGAGATAGAGTTTCACACACAAATAAAAGTTAAAGGAATTCATGACCACTAAATCAGCCTTCTAAGAAATATTAAAGATTCTCTGAGTAGAAAGGAAAGAACATAAATAGGAGTAAGAAAAGTAGGAACCACAAAAGTAGTAAAAATAAGTATATCTGTAAAAATCAGTGTCAGGACTCAGAAAATAAAAGAATGTAAAGTGTAACACCATGTAAATAAAAAGTGGGAGGGGGGAGAAAGGGGAAGAATGGGTTCAAACTTAAGCAACCATCAACATAATATAGACTGTTATATGTAGATGTTGTATACAAACCAAACAGTAGCCAGAAATCAAAACCCAGTATTAGATATGCAAAAAATAAAGAGAAAGGAATCCAAGTATATCATTAAAGAAAGCCAAGTAATTTTGAGAGAAGAGATCAAGAGAAGAAATGAACAGAGAAGAACTATAAAAATAAACAAAGGGGCATCTGGGTGGCTGAGTTGGTTAAGCATCCAACTTCAGCTCAGGTCCTGATCTTGCAGTTCATGAGTTCGAGTCCTGTGTCAGGCTCTGTGAGAACAGCTCAGAGCCTGGAGCCTGCTTCAGATTCTGTGTTTCCCTCTCTCTCTCTGCCCCTTCTCCACTCACACGTACTCTCTCTCTCTCTCAAAAATAAAAAAGCATTTTTTAAATTTAAAAAAGCATAAAACAAGTAACAAAATAGCAATAAATACATATCTGTCAATAGTTACTTTGAACATAAATGGAATAAACGCCCCATTCAAAAGATATCCAGTGACAGAGGGGAGCTTGGAAGTAGTAGGAGAATGCTGAGCTCACCTCAACCCACATTTTCAACAACATATCATCCACATCTAAATCAACAAGCCAGAAATGTTGATGGAGGGTGGGAGGGAGGGGAAAGTGGGTGATGGGCATTGAGGAGGGCACCTGTTGAGATGAGCACTGGGTGTTGTATGGAAACCAATTTGAAAGTAAATTTCATATTAAAAAAATAAGAGAAAAAGTAAAAAGAAAAAAATAAATAAAATAAAAAATAAGCTTAAAAAAAACAAACAAAAAAACCCCAACAATAACAACAACAACAAAAAAAAACCACAAAGAACAGTTCCCACAACTACAGACAAGAAGCTGCATCTGAAAAGTTAGGAAGGTCAGAAAGATGAAGGGAGGCTGCCCTCAGGAAGGAGGGAAGGAGCTGCCCACACAGAGAGGGCCCACAAAAAGGCCCTTGTACCAGGGAGCTCACATGGGCAAGACTAATCCCCATAATGTTTAACTTTAAAAACCAGAGGGGCTGAATTTTGTGAGTTTATAAAACCAGTGGTACTTGCAATCTGAATCTTGAAAAGTCTACTGACTCAGCATTGGGCAAGTCAGGAAGGTGAGTGATAGCTGGATCACTGCTCTTAATGAGACAGCAGCCTGTGCAGAAAGGCAACATAAAAACAGCAGTATACACAACACCAGGGGCAAACAGAAGAAAGATCTGTTCATACTGATTTTGGAACATATTGGGTGATTTCTCCAAACATGAGGGAGCTGGCAGATGTCGTTTTCCTGCCCTGCTCTCTCAACATAAACACAGAGCCACCTGCGAGAAGTGGGACTACACAGAGACTTGTAGTTTTGGTCCAGTGCTTAGGGCAAATTTTATTAAAACTGACCATGTTCCCTGACCAGCCAGGTACACAGCTCCCTCAGCATGTCACATACATCCACCCTGATGCTCCCAGCCATGCATTCTCAGTCAATGAAGTGCCACGCACCTAGCTGCATGTCCCCAGATACCTTCATGCAACATGCCATCATGCTCCATGCCCAACTGCATACCCTCAGCCACCAGGTGCACAGCTACCACCATGAAATGGGCTGAGCCACCCACCCCCACCCACACCCAGTCATCACTGGGTGCTGTTCCAAGCTTAACGCCCCAGCATCCCTAGCATGCAACCCTAAGCTCCCATGGGCATTGCAGGATTGGGCATAGAACTAGTGGCCAGCACAGATTTTGCTAATACTGCTACTGCACTTCCACGTTCCCCAGTGGGCACATTACCTCAGAGTTGGCCTTCTTGGTTCCCACTAACACCAGAGAGAGCAAGCACATTCAACAATATGCAGAGTCAATATAGATGACTGCAATTAAAGGAAAAGGGACTCAGACACAACAGCAGGGCATAAACAACAAACACAGGATACTCTCCTGAAGGGCTAGATTCTGGTGATCAGTAGACACCGCACTGCAGGGCACTCCAGGACCTCCTCCTCACAACTTTCAAGAGCAAAGACACAGCTGACTTTCTTAACACACAAAAACAGATGCAGAGAGGCAGACAAAATGAGGAGATAGAGAAAGTGATTCCAAATGAAACAACAGGACAAGGCCACAGCCAGAGATCTAACCGAAAAAGATATAAGTAACATGCCTGACAGAGGATTTAAAGCAATGATCATAAGGATATTCACTGGACTTGAGAAAAGCATTGAAGACATGAGTGAGACCCTTGACACAGAAATAAGAGCAGAGATAAAGGTCTTAATAAATGAAATGAGAAACAAGCTTCATGGAATGAACAGCAAGCTGGAAGAAGCAGAGGAATGAATTAGTGACCTAGAAGACAGAGTAATGGAAAGTAATCAAGCCGAAGAAAAGAAAAAGAAAAGAATTATGCCAAATGAGAAAAGACTCAGTGAACTTAGTGACTCCACCAAACATAGTAACATTCATATTATAGGAGTCCCAGAAGAAGGGAGAGAAAAGGAGGCAGAGAATTTATCTGAAGAAATAGCTGAAAACACCCCTAATCTGGGGAAGCAGATATCCAGATCCAAGAAGCACAGGGAACCCCCAAAAAAATCAACAAAAGAAGACATCTACCAAAACATATTATAAATAAATTTGCAAAATATAGTAATAAAGAAAAGAATTTTTAACACAGCATGACAAAAAGCCAGTCACTTAAAAGGGAAACCCATAAGGCTAGTGAGAGATTTTTCAAAAGAAATTTTGCAAGCCAGAAAGGATTGGCATGATATATTCAAAGTGATGAATGGGAAAAATACACAGCCAAGAATACTCTATCGAGCAAGTACATCATTCAGAAGAGAAGGTGAGTAAAGAGTGTCCCAGACAAACAAAAACTAAAGGAGTTCATGACTGCTAATCCAGCTCTGAAAGAAATATTAAAAGGGAATCTTTGAGTGGAATGAAGAGACCAAACATGACAGGGGAGAGGTAGGAAACACAAAAGCAGGAAAAATGAATATTTATGTTAAAATAAGTCAAGGAACTCACAAAAAATGATATGAAATATAATAACGTACCTAAATGTGGGGAGGAGAGTAGAGGCAAGGAGAGGGTTCAAACTTTAATGACCATCAATTTAATATAGACTGCTATATGCAGAAGAAGTTATACACAAGCCTAATGGTAGCCATATAACAGAAACTACTAATAAATATGCAAAGAATAAACAGAAAGAAATCCAAATATATCACTAAAGAAAATAAACAAAACATGAAACAAAGAAACATAAGAACGGTTCAGAAAAAAATCTTCAGACAACCACAACACAAGTAACAAAATGTCAATAAATACATATCTATCAATAATCACTTTGAATGTAAATGGACTAAATACCCCAATCAAAAGATATAGGGTGATGAATAGACATTTTTCCAAAGAATACATCCAGATGGCTAACAGACACATGAAAAGATATTCAACATCACTCATCATTGGGGAAATGCAAATCAAAACTATGATGAGATATCATCTCATACCTTTCAGAATGGCTAAAATTAACAACAGAAGAAACAATTAGCAAGGATGCCAATCCTCTTACACTGTTGGTGGGAACCCAAACTAGTGCAGCCACTCTGGAAAACAGTATTGAGGTTTTTCAAAAAGTTAAGAATAGAGGGCACCTGTGTGGCTCAATAGTTACACATCTGACTTTGGCTAGGGTCATGATCTCACAGTTGATGAGTTCAAATCCTACCTTGGGTGAGTTCTAGCCCCACTTCAGGTAAAAAACATGAGCCCCAGGTGAGCCCCACTTGTCTCTCTTCCCCCTCCCTCTCTCTCTCTCTCCCGCTCTCTGCCCCTCACAGCATTCTCTCTCTCTCTCTCTCTCTCTCTCTCTGTCCCTTGCTCACTTGCACCCTCTCTCTCTCCCTAAAAAAAAAAGATCAAGTTCAAATAAATGTGTTAATATTTTTTTTAAAAAAAGTTAAAAATAGAACTCCCCTAAATGCAACAATTGCACTACTAGGTGTTTATCCAAAGGATACAAAAATACAGATTTGAATGGGTATATGCACCCTGATGTTTATAGCAGTATTATCAACAAAAGCCAAACTATGGAAAGAGCCCAAGTGTCCATCAACTGATAAATGGATAAAGAAGATGTGGTGTATATATATATATATATGTATATATATATATATATATATATATATATATATATATACAATGGAATATTACTCAGACATCAAAAAGAAAGAAATCTTGCCCTTTGCAATGATGTGAATCGAGCTATAGTGTATTATGCTAAGCAAAATAAGTCAGGCAGAGAAAGACAAATGCATATGATTTCAATCATATGTGAAATTTTAAGGAAAAAAAACCAGATGAACATATGGGGGGAGGGGAAGAGAGAGGGAAACAAACCGTAAGAGATTTTTAATGACAGATAAAACTGAGGATTGATGGAGGGAGGAAGGGGGAGGAGGGCTAGATGGGTGATGGGTATTAAGGAGGACACCTGTTATGATGAGCACTGGGTGTTGTATGTAAGTGTTGATCACTGATTTCTACTCCTAAAACCAATATTGTACTGTATGTTAACTCACTAGAATTTAAATAAAAATTTGAAAAGAAAAAAAAAGACATAAGGGTGGCATGATGGACAAAAAACAAGACACATCTACATGCTGACTACAAGAGACTCATTTCAGACCTAAAGTCATATGCAGATTGAAAGTGAAAGAATGGAGAAACATCAACTGTGCAAATAAATGTCAAGGGCAAGCTGGAGTAGCAGTACTTATATCTGAAAAAGTAGACTTTAAAACATAGACTATAACAAGAAAAAGGAGGAAACTATATAAAGGGGACAATCCAACAAGAAGATATAACAATTATAAATATTTATACACCCACCATGGAAGACCCAAATACATACAACAGTTAATAACAAACATTAAGGAAGTGACCAATAATACAATAATAGTATAGGACTGTAACACCCCACTTCCCAGATCACACAATAGCCCACAAAACAAACTTCAACAAATTCAAGAAGATCAAAATAATACCATGCATATTTTCTGACCACAATGCTATGAAACTAAATATCAACCACAAGAAAAAAATCTGGAAATACCACAAACACATGGAGGTTAAATAACATGTTACTGAACAATCAATGGGTAAACCAGAAATAAAAGCAAATTAAAAAGTACATGGAAACAAAAGAAAATGAAAACACAACAGTCCAAAACCTGTAGCAAAAGTGGTTCTAAGAGGGAAGTTATAGCAATACATGCCTACCTCAAGAAGCAAGAAATATCTCAAATAAACAACCTTGCACCTAAAGGAGTTGGAAAAAGAACAACAAACAAGACAACAAGACTGAAGGAAGGAAATAATAAAGATTAGAGCAGGAATAAATGATATAGAAACTAAAAAGTCAATAGAACAGATCAATAAAACCAGAAGCTACTTTTTTTTTTATTTTGGGGGGAAAATCAATAAAATTGATAAACCTCTAATAAGACATACCAAGAAAAAAAAGAGAAAATATTAAAATAAATAAAATCACAAGTGAGACAGGATAAATAACAACCAACACCACACAAATAAAATCAATCCAAAGAGAATATTATGAAAGTATACATGTCAACAAATTGCATAATCTAGAAGAAATGGATAAATTCTCAGAAACATATAAACTACCAAAACTGAAACAGAAAGAAACAGAAAATTTGAACAAAACAGACTGATAACCAGCAAAGAAATTGAGTTTGTAATAAAAACTCCCAACAGGGGTGCCTGGGTAGCTCAATTGGTTAAGCATCCAGCCCTTGGTTTCAGCTCAGGTTATGATCTCATAGTTTGTGAGTTCAAACTCTGCATCAGGCTCCACATTGACAGTGTGGAGCCTGCTCAGATTCTCTCCCCCACTGACTCTCTGCCCTTCCCCCACCTGCTCTGTCTCTCAAAATAAATAAATAAACTTCAAAAAAAAATTTTAAAAAACACTTTACAGGTGAATGATTTCACAGGTGAATTTTACCAAAAATTTACAGAAGAATTAATACCTACTCTTCTTAAACTATTGCAAAAATTAGAAAAGTAAGGAAAACTTCCAAATTCATTCTATGAGGCTAGCATTACTGTGATACAAAAATCAGATAATGACATCAACAAAAAAAGAACTATTGGTCAATATCCCTGATGAACTTAGATGCAAAAATTCTCAAGAAAATACTAGCAAACTGAATTTAACAATATGTTAAAAAAATATCATTTACCAGGATCAAGTGGGATTTATTCCTAGGATGCAAGGGTGGTTCAATATTTGCAAATTAATCAATGTGATACATCATACCAGTTAGAGAAAGGATAAGAACCATATGATCATATCAACAGATGAAAAAAAAAGCATTTGACAAAGTACAACATCCATTCATGTTAAAAAGCCTCAACAAAGTAGTTTTATATATTATATATATATATCTATCATATATAATAAAGGCTATATATGAAAATAAAGGCCATATATGAAAAACCCACATGTGAACATCTTTCTTAATGGGGAAAAACTGAGAACTTCTCCCCTAAGGACAGGAACAGGACAAGGATATCCACTCTCATCACTTTCACTCAACATATTTCAGGACTTCACTCAACTTGAAGTCCTGGCCACAGAAATCAGACAATAAAAAGAAATAAAAGGCATCCAAACTGGTAAGGAAGAAGTAAAAATTTCACTATTTGTAGATGACATGATACTACATAGAAAACCCAAAAGACTCCACCAAAAATTGCTGTAATTAATAAATTCAGTAAAGTCACAGGATACAAAATCAATGTACATAAATCTATGGCATTTCTATATACATATAATGAAGCAGCCGAAAGAGAAGTTAAGAAACAATCCCAGTTATAATTGCACCAAAAATAACAAGACACTTAGGAATAAACCTAAACAAAGAGGTGAAAGATCTGTACTCTGAAAACTATGAAACACTGATGAAAGAAACTGAAGATGACACACAGCAACGGAAAGATATTCCATGTTCATGGTTGGAAGAATTAATATTATTAAAAATGCCTAAACTTCCCAAAACAACCTAACATAAAATAAAATCCTTATCAAAATGCCAACAGCATTTTTCATGGCAACAATTCTAAAATTTGTACGGAACCACAAAAGACCCCAAACAGCCAAAGCAATCTTGAGAAAGAAAAGCAAAGATGGAGGCATCATAATTCCAGACTTCAGGTTTTATTACAAAGCTGTAGTTATCAAAACAGTATGGCACTGGCACAAAAAAAGACGTATAGTTCAATGGAACACAGCAGAAAGCCCAAAAATGAACCCACAATTATATGGTCAATTAATCTTTGACAAAGCAGGAAAGAATATTCAACAGGAAAAAATACAGTCTTTTCAACAAATGGTGTTGGGAAAACTAGACAGTATCATACAAAAGAATGAAACTGGACCACTTTCTTACAGCATACAGAAAAATAAACTCAAAATGGGTTAAAGACTTAAATGTGAGACAAGAAACCATAAAGATCCTAGAAGAGAATACAGGAAATAACTTTTCTGACATCAGTCACAGCAACTTTTTTTCTACATATGTCTCCTGAGGCAAGGGAAACAAAAGCAAAAATGAATTATTGGGACTGTATCAAAATAGAAGGCTTCTGTACAACAAAGTAAATAATCAATAAAACCAAAAGGCAACCCACTGAATGGTAGAAAATATTTCCAAATCATATATTTGATAAAGGGTTAGTATCTAAAATATATAAAGAGGTTGCAGAACTCAACATCCTCAAAATAAATAATCCAATTAAAAAATGGGCAGAAGACATGAAAAGACATTTCTCCAAAGAAGACATCCAGATGGCCAATAGACCATCTGAATGGTCTTTTCTTGAGAAAAGGTGCTCAACATCACTCATTATCAGAGAAATGCAAATCAAAACCACACTAAGATATCTCCTCACACCTGTTAGAATGGCTAAAATCAACAAGGCAAGTAACCATAGGTGCTGATGAGGATGTGGAGAACAAGGAACCCTCTTCTACTGTCATTGAGAATGCAGAATGGTGCAGCTTGTGTGGAAGACAGTATGGAGGTTCCTCAAAAAATAAAAATAGATGGGACGCCCGGGTGGCTCAGTCAGTTGAGCATCCAACTTCCACTCAGGTTGTGATCTCTCGGTCTCTGAGTTCGAGCCCCGCGTCGGGCTCTGTGCTGACAATTCAGAGCCTGGAGCCTGCTTCAGATTCTGTGTCTCCCTCTCTCTCTGCCCCTCCCCCACTCATGCTCTGTCTCTCTCTCTCTCTCTGTCAAAAATAAATAAACATTAAAATTTTTTTTAAAAATAGAATTACCATATAATCCAGTAATTGCACTCCTGGGTATTTACCCAAAGAATAAGAAAACACTAATTTGAAAAGATATATGCACCTCTATATTTATTGAAGCATTATTTACACTAGCCAAGGTGTGGAAGCAGCCCAGGTGTCCATCAAGAGATGAAAGCATAAAGAAGATGTGGTATATATATGCAATGGAATATTACTCATCCATGAAAGGAATGAAATACTGCCATTGGATGGATCTACAGAGAAAAAAGCTAAGTGAAATAAATCAGTAAGAGAAAGACAAATACCATATGATTTCACTCATACGTGGCATATAAAAAACAAAACAAATGAACGGGAAAAATAAAGTGACAAACCAAAAATAGACTCTTAATTACAGTGAGCAAATAAAATGGGAGGTAGGTGTAGGAATGGGTTAAACAGATGAAGAGGATTAAGAGTACACTTACTTTGATGAGCACTGAATAATGTATAAAATGGATGAATCACTATTTTGTGCACCTGAAAGTAATGTAACACTGTATGTTAACTATACTGGGATTAAACATTTTAAATAAATAAATAAAATAAAATCATAGAGTTGGCAGTTTTGAAAGACAAGTTAAAAAAATGGGTCTGGATCAATTGGATAGCTACATGAAAAAAATTAACCTCAAACTTACTTCACACCATAAACAATTAGCTTGGAATGGATCACAGACTTAAATGCAAAATTATAAACATGAAACTTATGGAAGAAAACATAGGGGAAAATATTCATTGCCTTGAGGTAGACAAATGGGACTGAAAATGCTGCAACTTTAAAAGAAAATATTAATAAATAGGACTTCATCAAAATTTAAGAGTTCTGCCCTTTGAAAGATAGCATTAAAATAATGAAAATGTAAGTCATAGATTGGCCAGTGGCCAGCATCACTTAATACCAAAAACTAACAAAATATTTGCGTATCATAGCTAATAAAGCATCTGTATCCAGAATATATAAAGAACTCTAATAACTCAAGAATGAAGAAACCCAATAAAAAGGGTACAACTTTTAAAAAGACATTTCACAGAGGAAGATATACAAATAATCTTTAAGAATGTAAAAAGGTTCAACCTCATTGGTCAGCAGGAAAAGACAAAGTAAAACCACAATGGAGTATCAGCACACACCCACTAGAATAGCAAAAATTAAAAGGAATGATAGCACCAAATGTTAGCAAAGACAGAAAATAACCAGAATGTTCACACATTGATGGTAGGAATTTAAAATGGCCCAACCATTTTGGAAAAAAGTCTATTTCTTATAAAGTTAATAAAAACATACCTTATTGTTAGAGTAAGCAACTAGTTAGGCTTTAATAGAATGCCTGGAGGCCAGCAAATGGGGAGTCAAGGCCCAGTATCGGGACAGGCAGCAACCTGTCCTGGCAGCATTCCACAAACAAGGCCACAGGAAGCCAGATCAAACCAGACAGACCAAGACAAAGAAGGCCTGAGACCCTCACCAAGTAGAGGAGAAAAGGTGGGAAACCCTGCTCCAAAAAATCCCCTCCCCAAATAATACATCTTCCACCCTCTTGTTAACAACTGTCCATAAAGATAGAGACCTAAGCCCTGTGGTGAACAGCTCTCCCTTGAACTTCTTTGGTCTCACATTTAAGAGTGTACTATCTCTCTTCAAAAAACTCCTCACATGCACTGTTCAACCACTGTCTGGTCTGCCCTTGAATTCTTTCTGGGGACTAAGAACCTTTAGCAACTCCTTTGGGATAGGCTGGGTCAAGAGCCCAGGGTCTCCCCAGTTCACCTTGGTACCATTATGACCTAGAATTTCCACTCCTGGATTTGTACCTATAATAAACAAATGTATACGTGTACAAGAACACTTGTACAAATATATTCACAACAGCTTTATTCATGATAGTAAAAGACTGGAAACTATTTAAATAACTATCAACAGATAGTAGAAAACAAATTATGGTATATTCATTCAATGTAGTATCTCTCAGCAATTACAAGGAATAAGCCACCGATACACACAGTGTGAATAAATCTCACCAACATTATGCTGAATGAAAGATTCCAGACATAGAAAAAAGTATATACTGAATGATTGCATTTATATAAAATTCTAGAACCACTGAAGCTAATTTAAGATGAAAAATATCACAAAGGTGCTTATCTCTTTAGGGTTGGGGTTGACTGGGAAGAGTAGAGAGAACTTTAGGTGAGGTGATATAAATGTTCTATATCTTAGTTGGGAGTAGGTGATATGGGTCACAACTCAATGAATTATAAACTTACAGTTTATGCATTTAACTTTCTGTAAATTCTATTCCAACTCTTCCCCCTCAAAGCCCCCAAGGAAAAAAACCCCACTAGAAACAAGTATTAAACTCTAGTTAGGAGAGTTGTTCTTCTCAACAGTATGTATTGCCAATTCTGAAACCAGCAAATTAGTGAATTTACCGAGGATAATGGAATATAGGAAGAAGGAAGACTAGAACATAACCTGTGGTACTGGAACGGAATTAAAGATACCAATTAAGTTTTTAAAAAATATAAAGAAATAAAGATGGGGCACCTGAGTGGCTCAGTTGGTTAAGCATCTGACTTCAGCTCAGGTCATGATCTCATGGCTTCTGAGTTTGAGCCCCACATCGGACAATGTGTTGACAGCTCAGAGCCCAGAGCCTGCTTCTGGTTCTGTCTCCTTCTCTCTCTGTCCCTCCCCCATCTCAAAAGAATAAATAAACATTAGAAATAAAGATATATACATATACACATATACACATATACACACACACACACACACACACACACACACACACACACACACACATTTTCTAGCCCTTACCTCTGAAGAGATCTAAAAGCTTCAATACTTTAGAAGCAATAAACACACCTAGCACACAGATCTTGGTTTCTAAATGCCATTCTCTATAATAAGGAACCAAATGTTCTGAAGAAATAGTTAATTTCAACACCAGGGCATGAAAAACATAAGACAAGCCTGAAACACTTTATTGAATCAAAGGATAATACTCAAAAAATCACTGGGACATATCAAAAGGATACAGGAGCCATTTTAAGGGTTCTTACTGGCCAAATCTTGGAAAATTTGTCAAAATAAATATTGGTAGTAATGGGTTATAGCTTACTGAATAGAATGAGAATCCATAAATCGCAGTGATATAAATAAATTCACACATAAAAAATCAATAAAGGAGAGAAGATAGAACTCTTCCTCAGTAGAATCACAGCTAATGATTGTATAATGAATAATGAGTTGCAAAATCACCTATAGATAGCAAAAGTAATGGCTGAAAGTTTAATGAGGACAAAATACTTACATAATTTCCAAATATCTCCCCCTATTATTTTCAAAAGGGAAATGGTAATTTTAAGTAGAGAAACCTGGGAGACACAACCTGAATAGTATAGTTAAGGCTAACATCACTAATATTGGGACAAATTGAAAGCATGTGCTTTCTAATATGATGTACTGAGAAGGACACAGCACTATTTTTGTACTATTCTTGCCAAAAATGCACAACCTGAATGTGATAATGAGGAAAAACCAGACACATCCAAACTGAGGGATACTCCACAAAAATAACTGACTATACCCTTCAAAAAAATCAGTCAAGAAAGCAAAGGAAATTTGAGGAACTGTCCCACATAAAAAGGTATGACAGGGGCACCTGAGTGGCTCAGTCAGTTAAGCGTCTGACTTTAGCTCAGGTCATGATCTCGTGGTCCGTGACGTTGAGCACCACGTCGGGCTCTGCTAACAACTCAGACCCTGGAGCCTGCTTCAGATTCTGTGTCTTCTCTCTCTCTGCCACTCCCCTGCTCATGTTCTGTCTCTCTCTCTCACTCAAAAATTAATAAACATTTTTAAAAAATTTAAAAATGTATGACAAATACCTAGACCAGAGAAAGTCTCTTATGGGACATTTTTGGACAATTGATTAAACTAATATGGACAATGGATTATATAATAGTGTTACATCTGTTAGATTTCCTGATTTTACTAACTATACTGTAGTTATGTAAAAGAATTTTCTTATTCCAAGTAAATACACACTCAAATTTTTAGATGTAAAAGGCAGGCGAGGGGAGGGGAACCACACCATACCAATGGTGAAGTATCATTATTTTGTTATTATAATTGATAAAATACCCAATGTGATTTCAGAACAAAGTTACATCACCCTGTTGCCTTTAGAGAGTACTGACATTTCAAAAGCCATAGGATGATAAATGTGGGGTATCAAATTTAACATTAATTTGTACAAATTCTTGAGATAAGAACATCGTTAGAGATAAACCTGAATTTACATTCTAATTTCTCTAAACATTGATCCTGGCCTAGTTCAAAATTGTCTAATCTATGAGAATTAGTCTTGAAACCAGCCAACAGTGAGAGGCTAGTTGAACTACAAAGAAAAGAAAAGAAAAGAAAAGAAAAGAAAAGAGAAAAGAAAAGAAAAGCTTTGTAATACTGAGGCCTGCCCACATCAGGTTCCTGACAAGAGAAAAGAGATGAATTAAAATATTCCCTTTAATAGCTTATGTGCACTTTCCACAACCACCATCCGTCTCTACCCCCATCCGCCTGCTCAACATACAGGTTCCTTTCTCTCCACCAACACTCCTTCCATTTGGGAATGTACTAAAGTCATTTCTCATATTTTTTTTTGTTTTTAATCTGAGCATCTATTGAGTATTATTGTAAGCTTTTAAAGCCCACACGCCCTGGCAAGAGTTAACAGGAATTCCAGATATTATCAAATATATTTAAACATGATGCTTGAGTGGTCTTTGCAGCTGGTAGGTTATACATAAAATATGTTCAGCCAGTGATAGCGTCCTTATCTAAAGACAGAAGCTAGCAAAATTTCATCCTGTGTGCTCTGTCAGATTGTTCCCTTGGACAGATGGCAGAAGACTCCCGATGACAAGTGTGAGATGCTATCTGGGTGTCATGGCAGTGGTTTTCTCATTGCCCTGGACAGAGTTCCCTGGCTACTCTCTTCATTTGAAGCGTGCAAATGAGTAGATGTGGATTGCAGAATGTGTGTGATTAATAAACTCACATAATTAGAATCTTGCTGAAAGGAGTAATCTCTCTATGAAACAACCTCCATTAAGGCTTGGTCTCCCTCACTAGACAAGAGCTCACATTGTCTCACCTTCTTGTATATTTTCCCCAAGTGACAAGAGTAAAGTGACAACACAAATGACAAAATTTTAAGTGCTGTCCACCTTGTCCAGAATCAAGCTTTTAGTTCCTTGACTCACAGAGCCAGCCAGCCAGGAGCTCACTGGGGAAATTCAAATCCAACATCTTCCTCAGTATACTGTCTACTTTTATCTTATCTCATCTCCCTGCTGCTAAAAAGCACTGCTACTCAGTGCACATGAACCCATACACCCACAATGCAGAAGTTACTCCCTTAATCCCTATACTTCTCGTGCAGACCCTCTCTTTAAACCACAGGTCAAGGTTTGCACATGCCCTTCAAAGTCATCCCTATGTAAGACTTCCCATTCATCCTAGCCATTGGCCCCTGAATAAATAAATAGTAAATGTATTCTCCCAAGGCACTGTTGCACTTACAGACTTGTATAATTATACACACACACACACACACACACACACGAGTGGTAAAATACATGCAACAAAAAATTTCCCATTTTAACCACTTTTAAGCATACTATTCAGCAACATTAAGTACATTTACACTCTTGTACAACAAATCTCCAAAACTCTTTTCATCTTGCAAAACTGAAACTCTTTACCCATTTAAAAAAAGTCCCTAGCCCCAGCTTCTGGCAGCCACTATTTTACTTTATGTCTCTATGAATTCGATTACTCTAGGTAACTCATATAAATAGAATCATACAGAGTGGGAGAGAGCCAAAACATAAGAGACTGTTAAAAACTGAGAACAAACTGAGGGTTGATGGGGGGTGGGAGGGAGGGGAGGGTGGGTGATGGGTATTGAGGAGGGCACCTTTTGGGATGAGCACTGGGTGTTGTATGGAAACCAATTTGACAATAAATTTCATATATTAAAAAATAAATAAATAAATAAATAAATAAATAAAAAACATAAGACAGCAGTGATGGAGAGCAGATCAGTAGTTGCCAGGAGTTACAGTTGGAGTGGAAGTGTGACTATAAAAGGCTAGCACAAGGGAGCTTTTTGGAATGATAAAACTGTTCTTTTTCTGATTATGGTGGTAGTTATACACATCTATACGTAAGTTAAAATACAAAGAACTGTACACCAAAAGAAAGAAAATGAAAGTTTCTGTACGATAAGCTTAAAAATAAAAACTAACGAACTTAGAATATTAAAAATAAATAAATAAATAAATAAAAAATAAATAGAATCATACATTATTTGTCTTTTAGTGGCTGCCTTTTACATTTAGTATAATGTCCTTAAGGTTCATCCATGTTGTAGCATATGTCAAAATTTCCTTCTTTTTAAATATGAATCATATTACTTTATATATATAAAGGAATATGATATATAAATATATATTATATATAAATATATAGAAATTTTATATATAAATATATTTGTATAAATATAAATATATATATGAATCATATTCATATATATATATATATATATATATATATATATATATGCACACACACACATTACGTTTATCTGCTCATCTTTTGGTGAACACTTGGTTGCTTCCACCTTTTTAGCTATTGTGAATAATGCTGCCATGTACCTAAGTATACAAATATATCTTTGAGACTCCATCCACAATTCTTTTGGGGTAGAATTCCAAAATTGAATTGTTGGGTTTTGTGGAAATTCTGTTTTTAATTTTTTGAGGAGCCACCATATTGTTTTCCACAGTGGCTGCACCAGTTTGCATTCCTGCCAACAGTGCACAAGAGTTCCAATTTCTCCACATCCTCACCAACACTTGTTATTTCCTATGTTGCTGTTTCCTATGTAACAACATTTAGGGCAGTGAAAATACTCAGTACAATACCATGATGGTGGATACATTTCTAAAGCCACAGAATATATAATCCCAAGAGTGAACCATAATGTAAACTATGGACTTTGGGTGATAATTCCAGGTCAACATAAGGTCATCATCAACCTAAATTCAGCACAACAAATGTACCACTTTGGTAATGAATATTAATAATGGAGGATATTATGAATGTATGGGAAAAGGGAGTATACGGGAAATATCTGTGATGTCCCCTCAATTTTGTTGTGAACTTAAAACTGCTATAAAAAATAAAGTCTTAATATAAAAAAAATAGAACAAAAAATAAAATAAAATAAAATAACAAACTTTGAGATGCAAAAACAAACTTACATAGCTACAATAATCAAGACAAAGTGATATTACTGGTATAAACATAGAAATATAGATCAATGAAATTAAGAGTCCAAAAATAAACACTTATATTTATAGTCAGTTGATTTTGAACAAGGCTGCTAAGATAATTCAATGGGGAAAAAATAGTCTTTCAACAAATGTTAGCAGTACAACTGGATCTCTGATACAAAAGAATACATTTAATCCCCTACCTCACACCATATGCAAAAATTAATTCAAAATGGATCAAAGGCCTAAATATAAGAGTTAAAACTACAAAACTCTTAAAACTTAGAAATAAACTGCCTTGACCTTGGATTAAGCCATGGTTTCTTGGATGTAACACCAAAAGCAGAAGTAACCAAAGAAAAATATAGATGAATTGGACCTCATTAAAATTAAGAATGTTTGTACTTCAAAGGACATTAAGAAAAAAAGACACCCTGCAGAATGGGGGAAAATTTTTGCAACCATTTATCAAAGACTTGTATCCAGAATATACAGAGAATTCTTATAACACAACAATAAAAAGACAAATAATCTCATTTTTAAAATAGGCAAAGGATCTAGGGAGTATAATGTTAAGTGAAATAAATCAGTCAGAAAAAGACAAATACCATATGATTTTACTCAAATGTGGAATTTAAGAAATAACACAAGGAAAAAAAAAAAGAGACAAACCAAAAAACAGACTCTGAACTATAGATAACAAACTGCTGGTTCCCAGAGGGGAGGTGGGAGGGGCAGTGATGGGTGTAATAGGTGATGGGGATTAAGAGTGCACTTATCATGATGAACACTGAGTAATTTATAGAATCGTTGAATCATAGTGTACACCTGAAACTAATATAACATTGTATGTTAATTATATTGGAAGCATAATCAATTTTTTTTTATTTGAGAGAGAGACAGAGAGAAAGGGAGGGAGGGAAGGGGGGGGGAGGGAGGGAGGGAGAGGGAATCTCAAGCAGGCTCCATGCTCAGTGCAGAGCGTGATGTGGGGCTCAATCCCACAACCCTTGGGATCACAATCTGAGCCAAAATCCAAAGCCAGATGCTCAATCAACTGAGCCACTCAAGTGCCCCTGAAATTAATATGTTTAAAAACAGGCAAGGGATTTCAATAGAATTTCTCCAAAGAAGATACACTAATGGTCAATAAGCATATATAAAAATGTTTAGCATCATTAATCACTGAAGAAATGGAAATCAAAATCACAAATTTACTAGGGTCACATAACAAAAAATATGAATACTAACAATTGTTAGAATTAAGTATAAGTGTACCAAAGAGATCTAGAACTTAAGGGTATAAAGGACTTTGCTTTTAAGATAAGCTCTAGACTTCTTTGGTACAGTTTCCTTCCAGGCTCATTGCAAGCCGGTGTTCACCATAAGAAGCAAGTGGGCCTTTGGGGTGCCTGCTCTGTTATTGTCCATTTATAGACTTGAAGGCATCTTTGTGACACTGTCATTAGTTAGATTCACAGTTTTGTTGATCTTTCCTGAGGCTCTTTGGGAAAAAATTAGTTATGGGCTGATATGCCCATATTGTTCCTAATTATAGACTCCTGCACTGAATCAGTACATAATGTTCCCATGAGACTCTGAGGAGATCAAGACAGTCGCCTGATGCAGCAGATCATTTCCAGTGGAATAAAACAGGTCTGTGCACTGCACCCCATCACCACCTTATTTTTAACTTTTATCTTTATGACTTGAGACTACAGTTGCCTCCAGTACATGCAAATCTTGCTTATCTACCCTCCACCAAACACTCCACCACAGGAAGCAAATTGGCAAAAGCCTATGTGCAGATGATATTATTTATCATTACCATGAACAGAAAAGTCCTCTGTAGATTGTTGCCCTTGCTTTCTAACTACTACCAGGAAAAATAGAAGATCAATTAGTCTAAAATTTGAATCATTGATTTTGATAAGTATTTGTCATCCTTTATCTGGTCTATAACTAAAATGCATAAGCAAAAAAAAAAAAAAAAAAGCTATTAGGGATTGGTCCCAAGCCTAATGGTTTAATTCAACATTTTTGTAAATGATTTTATATACTGTCAGAGCAAATATTTTGTTACTAGCTTATCTTGGATAATTGGCCTGTAAGTACATTGTTAACATTAGAGGTGCTTTACTGTCTGAGCCTGCATTCATCAACATGCACTTACAGACATTCACAAGCCAAACTGGTGTGGCCATGTCACTTGCCCACCCAAATATTGTCTCTGATCCCAAGCTGCCTTCTGTGTAAAGCCTTGTCTCCACTCATGGGTATTTCATGTGGAGGAGAATTCATTTTCTTTTTAACTGAGGTTTGAGGAGAGTTTCCTCCACAGTCATGATCAAATATCAAAACTCTTGTTCAGCTGACCTTTAAAATATGGAACCCTGTATTTAGCTGGCCACACAGAATATCTGCAGGCCAGTTATTTGTCAGGGAGGATACTCCTGAACCCACTCCTGCTCACTACTTAACAGAAGCTCACTTGGGCTTACCAGAAGCTCACGCATAGAAGTATTCTCATCAATTTTGGGATGAGCACTGGGTGTTGTATGGAAACCAATCTGACAATAAATTTCATATATTAAAAAAAAAAAAGAAGTATTCTCATCAAACTATTCATTGCCATGTTTGCAGTAATCCTACACTGGAAACACACTAGGAGGTTAACTGGTGAATGAAGCATGTTACATTTACTGTAAGAGTATTACTGAGGATGCTATCCGGACCAAGAGGAGAATGTTTCAATCTCTAAAGAGGAAACATTTGTGTCTTTCTTAAGCAACTGGTTTAATTTTACCTCAAAGACACTCTAAACCTGCAATTGATTCTATTTCCTTCTTCATACTGGCCATAAGGAAACTGTGAGGCAGGTTTATGGCATACTCTAGTAACCAATACTTACAATGCATGAATTCATTCTTCTTACATCTTATTGTTCTACCCTTATTTTTCCTTGCTGCTATTTTCTCACTAGCCAGTATTTGTTTTTCATTTTGGTGTGTATTTCTGTAAGCTGTTTCAAATACATCCTGCAAAGAGGATGGATATAAATAAATACATTTCTGTAATAATGCTGTGTGAAGGATAGTTCTACAAAGCAGTAGGATAAAAATCTTATCAGAAAAAGGGACTTCTGTAGAATCTCTGTGGGTAGAAATTCCATTCTCACATAATTAAAAAGTCATAATAGGGATATGTTACAGCCCACCTGACCAGGAAACTGAGATAGAAATGTTAATTGAGATTGTGGAAGCTGCGAAATTAGGCCAGGTAGTAATAATGGAAGACTTTAATTACTCAATCATAGATTGGAAAAATGCCTCACTGGGACAAGAGTTCGAAGTGAGATTTTTAGATAAGAGAAATTACCCCTTCTCAGCAAAGGTACAGAAGGAGCCTGTGCCGCAGAAATATACCAGGCTAGGCTCTGACAAGGAATGAATGGAAACTCATCTGCAAAGTGATACAAAATTATTAACAGTGACCACCACACAATTTAGTTCTACAGCCTTGTAGGCAAATTTAAATCCACTACAAATCTTATTATTTGAAAGCATCCTATGAAAAAATGAAAGTTAGAATTTTAAGATTCAACAATAAACAAGAAAGAAATCAAGAGGATATTTTCCAAATAACTTATCAGGGATCCAGGAAAACATGCAAGAGGTTATAATAACCCTTTGTAGCTAGTTGACAGTTAGAAATGTAACTGCTGGGCATGGGGGAAGGGAGATTTTTTTCATAAAGAAAAGAACCAAGGAAAGAAAACATAAACCCACAAAGTATGGCAGGTTAGGAATAACTTCAAAATTAGATAAATGTTTTAAAACATGATACATCTTATAGAGGTTTTCAAAAGGATTAGGAAGAGATTCTTTGAATCTATCAAGGGAAGGAAGATAGTTTGAGAAACAATGGAATCTCTTTACAGTAATGGCACCAAAGGGGTGCCTGGGTGGCTCAGTCGGTTGAGCGTCTGACTTTGGCTCAGGTCATGATCTCACGGTTTGTGAGTTTGAGCCCCGCATCAGGCTCTGCGCTGACAGCTCAGAGCCTGGATCTTGCTTTGGATTCTGTGTCTCCCTCCCTCTCTGTCCCTCCCCCGCTCATGCTCTGTCTCTCTCTCTCTCTCTCTCTCTGTCAAAAATAAATAAACATTGAAATAAATCTTAAATAATGGCACCAAAGCTGGAAAAAAAGGAGGAAGAGAGAGCAAAAGGCTGGATAAAATCTATCTCAATTTTGAGAGAGATCACCTCGTCTAAATTGCCTCTTGAAACCCAGGTAAGATTGAATACTGCTGCAGATAGGAATCACAAAGGAGAACAATAAGCTAAAGTGCCAAAAACAATTCGTAGATCATGTGGGGGTAAAATCTTCAAAAAAGAAATCATGCAATATTTAGCTATAATGTTTACCTGTAGTGCCACTGCAGATGGTCTCCATCCTAAACATATTAAGGCCCATTTCTATTCTGAAAGGTAGGGAACTATAATTAAACACAGACTTGTTGGATGCATCTTTTTGTTTTTGTTTTTGAGAAAATCCACTAAAAGGGAAGAGAATATGACTTATGAGTGGACAAATTAATATAATGCTATTTTTTGGCATCAGATATGGATGTTAGTAATAGATATATTAAAAATGCTTCACCCAAAATATGTTTTCAAATGAATGAAGATTGGGGGATACGGGCTACAGGGAGACTATTTTAGGCAGAAGTATGAAAACACAGTGTGTCGGGGGTAGGTTCTGGGCCTAGTGGTTTAATATAACATTTTTCTAAGTGATTTGAAAGACGGAGCAAACAGCAAAATCTCTGATAACTCTGATTATTAAGGAGACACACTAATGAAGAAAGATTCTACAAGCATTTTAAATAGAATATACGAATAGAGGAAAAATGGTAGATGAGCAACGTCTGTGTACATAAATAAGTCAAATTTTCCGAACAAAGCAATAGCTCCAACTTAAGAACTATTCCAAATAAAGTAACACTCTTCCTAACTTCGCACCTGATTTCTTTCCTCCAAATTCGCCTACCCACTGAGGCAGTTCACAAGGAGTAGAAACTGCCTTTCCCAGGTGGATGTCTCAGGGCTGCTGGAGCCAAAGGGATGACCCTATTTAGGACAGTGTCCTTCCACAGAAGCACAGCACAGTGTGCAGCTATGCAGTGTTGGACGTTTACCCATCACATTCACATCCAGTACTCCACTGCCTCCTGAAACCAGCCTGCAGGCAGTTGTTCACTTCCTTTACAGATTAGGAAGCCGAGGGAAGTGAACACAATGTGAGCTGTCTCCACCAGCTGATGTGTCTGCACCGCTGGTCCATGCCCCTGCCAGACACCCTCCTCCTGAATGTTAGGATAAAGAGACACTTTGGAAACTTGCAAATAAAAAGGAATGCAGATCACACAGCAGGTAATAAACCTAGAAGATTCCCTCCTGAGTAAGTAGCACTCAAGAGAAATGGGAATAAAGGCAAAGGTATGTTTGGCAAACTGGGAGAAGAGGGGACAGAGTTGGTTGGCCTCGGGAAGGCCCATCTTTCTAGGCTGTAAATCTCATGTGAAGCTGCTCTTGCTAAATGAGTCCCAAACTGAAGTTGCTGCTCTGGCCCTGAATGCCTCATTTCTTTCAGAAGCCCAAGAGCTAGCCCTTGAGGTCTAGACTGCTTTGCTGTGACTGACTGCTGCCATCCAGCCCCAGGGTCTCCTGACCCATGACAGAGCTGCTCTAGCCCTTCTAATTCTAGAGAATCCCCAGCCCTCCCTCCAGATACCAAGCAGCACTGGTCTGCAGAGCTTTGGCCTCTTGCTACTCTTAATCCATTCTGTGGGTTCTCTTGGCTCGTGATCCCCACCCTGGGCACTGTCTCTGGTCTTTGTGCTGCCTTGTTCCCTCATGGGCAGAGAAGAGGCAGCCATGGAAAGACCTCATTTCAACAGACTGTAGGAAAAGCAGGATTTACAACATTTCACTAGCCTGAAGTGGAAGCTACAAATCAATCCAGAGTCTGTAATGCTCCTGATTGCATCTCTTCAGGAGAAGTTTTACAAGTGAAGTGGTTTGCAGGGGGTCTCCTTGATGCACATACCTGGGACCAATCGTAGAGTCCTCGTTTGAAGAAGCAGGACTGTGAAGGACTCTGACCTCAGGCTGAAGTAGGTATGGCATACACTAAAACCTTTATTCTGGGTCTGCCTTTTCCCGCTACCTGTGAAGAAACCCTTAAATATCTTGGTTGTCAAATAGTTTTGTTCAGTTCCCTATACAAGAGACAACGGTTGCCCAAGAAGGAGCCTGTAGGAATAGTAAAGGAAGTAAATTAGCATTTTATACTGCCAAATGATAAGGAGGTAGCTGAAGGAGTTTTCACACGACACATCTATGAGACCCTAAAATAATAACACATAGTTGTATACTAACTTCATCTGCAAAGAAGAGCTGAAAGGAAAGGGGTTTTTTTCTTGAGTTGAAGAAGTAATTCGTCAAATGATGGTAAACAAGAGATATCGGTTTAGTGGGACATGTACCTAATGCCTAGGTAAAAGGGACCTAATTTTAAGAGTGTTGTGAAGGGACCACACTGTTGTGATCTGATCCAATCTCTCCTAGGGCAGTACAGTAAAGTGTGTGAGAACATGAACTCTGGAGCCAGGTGGCCTGGGTTCAAATCCCAGTCTGACATGTACTAGCGATGTGACCAGGGGAAAGATATTAATGTCTCTGACCTTGGTTTTCTCATCTATATGAAGATAACATTAGGTCCCAGTCTTACAGAGTTGAGTAAATAATTTTGAAAGCATGTAGAATAAATAGACAAATGAAGAAACTTACTAGCTTTTGAGGCAACTAGACCTCTTTCTCTGCCTTACATTCAGCTGAAATTCATCTCCTTATAAAAGTCCACATATTGGCCTAGATGGGCAACGTAAAATACTTTCCACATGACAATCCTTTACATATTAAAAGACATATATAGAATTTCTGTCTTAAAAAAGTTGCCCTATGTCAATTATACTTCAACGATACATACATAAATACACACATAATACTTCTCCACACTGGCCAGATGCACGTCTTCAAATTTATCATATGTGGCAAACTCAATGTGTTTGCTAATGCAGCAGCCAAACTCTAACTGCTTCATAGTTTCTTCTTCACTGCCTCCCTCTACAGAGCTAGAACACCAAATATTCACTTTCCCAGCCCCTCTTGCATCTAGAACTAGACAAGTGGCCAAGTTCTGGCCAAGGAGACATTGAGAAAATTTACTATGACACTTGATTTTTTGATGAGAGATATACTGATCTACACTGTCCACTTTCTCCTTTCTTCCTACTTCTAACTCAGGTGTGATGCCTGAAGCCATGATGATCTTCTCACGACCACGAAGCTCTAGGCCTGAAGATGCTAAAGATGGGGGAACAGACATATGCAGAGGGCTTGGGCCTTGATGGCAGTGTTAAGGTGCTGAATAATTGTCCATCCCTGAACTTCTTGATGTGTGAGAAAGATAACCTCTTTTTTGCAAAGCCACTGTTAGTCCAAAAGCAACCTAATTAATACATTTTACAATTTCATTTGCCAAGGTTTTTGTCCTCCTGCTTATACTCCTTTGGATATAGGTTACTTTAATATCATTTTTAAGGGATGGCTCCAATTTTCTATTCATATGTCATTTTTGATAATTTTCTAAAATGCAAAGTTGGTTCTATGATACCATATGTAAATTTTGGAAAGTTCTAGGACATAAAAGTTAGTCATAGCTGGAAATATAAAAAATATGTTGCCTTGAGGAAAATAGCAAGACCTTAAATATTCTATAAAAACATACCAGTGATGGATTAATGATCTCAATTTTTTAATTAGAAAAGTACAAGAAAATATAGAAGGATATTTATTGAGAAGACTTTTATATGTATAAAGGAAACTCCAGAAGTAAAAAGGAAAAAGTAACAGATTTGACCACATAAAAATTAAAAGTTTCTCTATGTAAAATGGTAAAATATAAGCAGCAAAGGAGAAAACAATACATGAAATGCATGCAGCAGATCAAGGATTGCTGTTGACAACACGTTTTAAAATTCCTACAAGTCAATAAGAAAATAATGTATTAAAGGGGCGCCTGGGTGGCTCAGTCAGTTAAGCATCCAACTCTTGATCTCAGCTGAGGTCATGATTTGTGAGATTCAGACCCACATTGTGCTTTGCACTGACAGCCTGGAGCCTGCTTTGGATTTTCTCTCCCCCTCTCTCTCTCTGTTCCCTCACCCCACTGACAGGTTCTCTCTTTCTGTTTCTCTCTCTCTCTCTCTCAAAAGAAGTAAACACATGTTTTTTAAAAAGAAAAGAATCTAATAAAAATGATTATTTGAGTAGGCACTTAACCTAAGATGCACATATGGCAAATAAGCAAATGAAAACATGCTTGGGATCATTAGTCATTAGGGAAATGAAGATTCAAACCAGAGAGAGAGAATGCTTCATACCTATCAAAAACTCTATAATTAGAAAGACTGATCATATCAAGTGCTGGCAATGATGTGGAACTATTGGAATTCTCATACACCACTGTTGGAAATGTAAAATGATATAACCATTTTGGACAAGAGTTTGGAAGTGCCTTAAAAGTTTAAACATGTACTGACCACATGACCCATCATTTTTCCTCTAGGTAATTTACTCAAGAGAAATGAAAGAACATGTCCATACAGAGATTTATACATGAACATTCATAGCCACTTTACGTGTAATATCCCCACAATGGTAAATATCCAATGTCCTTCAATGGGTGAATGGACAAATTGTGGTATATCCATACAATGGAATACTACTCAGCACTAAAAAGGAAAGAACTATTGATACATGCAACAACATGGATAATCTCAAAATAGTCTGAGTGAAAAAGCCAGACCAAAAAAAGGGGGGGGACATAGCATATTTTTATACTTCTGTAAAATTCTAGAAAACACAAACTAATCTACAATAACAGGAAGCAGAGTACTTTTTGCCTATGGCTGGAGGTGGAGGAAGGGAGTGGAGTGAGAAGAAATTTTGGGGAGTGATGAATATGTTCATTATCTTAAGTGTGGTAATAATTTCCTAGGTGTATGCACATATGTCAAAACTCATCAAATTATACACTTTAAATATGTGCAGTTTACTGTATGTCAGTTATACCTCAATAAACCTGAAAAAAAGTAAAAAGAGAGGGAGAGAGATGACACCTAGATGTAATGCATGATCCTAAATTGGATCTCACACAAGAAAACAAAATTGGTATAAAGGACATTCTTAGAACTAGTAAAACTGTAAATTAGATCATAATAGTATGATTTAGATAATAGTATTATAACAATGTTAAATTTTCTTAATTTGGCAATTGTAGCTATCTTAGAGAATATACATGTCCTTAGAAAAGGCACACTGGAGAATTTAGGAAGAAAATGTGTGATGATTGCAACTTACTTTCAAATAGTTCAGAAAAAATAATTAATAGCATAATAATAGTATGTGTGCATAACATATATGGAAAGAGAGAATTTGGCAAAGTGTTCAGGTTTGATAGGCCTTTGTACTATCCTTATACCATAAGCTATTTGTACCTTTATACTTTTTCTGTGTGAAATTATTTCAAAGTTAAAAGGTGAAAAATGACATGTTTGCACAAATATTTATGAAAAGGATATTGCACCACTTGTTTTTATGAGCAAATGTTCCTATGACCTAAGTGGGCATCTTTAAGGGAAGTCTTAAATAAATTATGTACACCCACAGTAAGAAATACCTTGAAGCCTTTGAAAAGTATGCAACATATCTCATTCTTCCCTGACATGAAAAGCTCTTCAAGATAGTTAAGTGAAAAAGCTATGTAATAACATGCTAAGTATGATCCACATATGTGAAAAAACAAAGAAAAAATATTCAATATGATGGTATATAATAATTTCTAGATAATTATTTGAAAGGATATACATGGAAATCTTTTTTTAAGTTTATTCATTTATTTTGAGAGACAGAGAAGGCATGAGCATGGGAGGGGCAGAGAGAAAGGGAGAGAAGAGAGAATCCCAAGCAGGCTTCACGCTGTCAGCACAAGCCAGAATGGGCTCAAACCCACAAACCGTGACATCATGACCTGAGTCAAAATCAAGAGTTGGATGCTTAACTAACTGAGCCACCCAGCTGCCTCTATATGGAAATCTTAATGGTAGTTTTTTTCTCTAGGAAAGGATGTTATATTAGGGGTGGAAGTGAAGGATTTGGCAAAATACAACTTTTACACATTGCTGTACTTTGAATTTTTTTATGTTTATTTATTTATTTTGAGAAAGAGTGCATGCAAGGAGGTAAAGGGCAGGGAGAGAGGGAGAGAAAGGGAGGGAGAGAAAGGGAGGGAGAGTAAGGGAGGGAGAGAGAGAGAGAATCTGAAGCAGGCTCCACACCCAGAGTGGAGCCTGACATGGGGCTTGATCCTACAACCCTGGAATCATGACCTGAGCTGAAATCAAGAGTCAGTCACTTAACTGACTGAGCCACCCAGGCGCCCTGGAATTATTTTTCAATTAGTATGCATATATATACTTAGCAAAAAGGATTTTTCTTTGTCATATGTGAACATTGCACTAGCAACCCTAAGTGATACATGTTGTTCAAAATTTGTTGGGGAGGAAGGTCCATTCTGAGCTTTGTTCTCTGATGCTTTTTGATAGGGTTCTGCTCCTATTTCTATTCTATTTCTGCTCCTATATTGGATCCTTTTACTATTGTTATACCTATCTCCCAGGATATAAGCCCATCAAAGACTCTAGGAGAAGCCTCAGGAACCCTTTTCACTACTTGTCCCTATCTTCCTTACTGCATCTGTGGAGAACGTTTGGGAGTGCCTCAGTTTTGGATCCTACAGGTTCCATCTCATTCCCTAAGACTATGCTCCTGAGAGAAAGAAGTGTCACTGTCAGATTCAAATGAAAATGTCTTTTTTTGCATGAAATATGTGGAAGCAACTATACACATTTTATGGCCAAAGACTGCCTTTTTTATGTGAGGTGTTTTAAAATGCCTCACAAGGGTGCACAAAAAATGTGTTTCTTTTATTCATCATCTCTTCGTGTTTCCTGAGATGAATTCACACCATAACAATGCTGATTAATTACAGATATGAAGCATTCAAATGTGTCTCCATTATACTTCTAGGAACCCTTGGAATGAGGCGCAGGCATTCAGGACAGTGGAGGGCACTGGGAACTGTAGGACTGACTGCCTTCTCTTCTTGTAAGCAGACAGTGGAGCTGGCTACTAAGTCTACCTCAAAAACTTCCAGTTTCCAAATTTCCCACTTGCCTGATACAAATGAATACATTTCCCTAAAGGGCTCCATTGCCTATTTCACTCTCTATAGTCTGGAGAATGCATAATAATAACATTAGTCTTCATCTTACTTAAGTGTGTAGCAGTCAAATTACAGTAATTCCTATAAATAACTCAAGAATATTTTAAGTATCTACAACATTCAGTTGCTACCAGTAAGAGAAGCAGGAGAAAGAAGGAAGACAAAGGAAATTAAAATGACTTTTTCTTTTTGATTTTACAAAGTTAGAGTAAGACCAGTTGCAAGAACCAGAGAAATCATGTAATCAAGCACTCTAAGGGATACACAATTCTACCTCTTTCTCCCTCCTCCCCATCTCTCTCCCTCTCCCTCCCTCCTTCCTCCCTGCCTTCCCCTACCTCAGAAAGTAATCTCATCCTTTCGTCACATATTATTGAAATCCCAGTTCTTTAAAAAACTCTCATTTTTGCCCAGACTGAGAGCATGTCATTTGGAAGTGATGTGCAAGGCAAGAGATAACCAGGTAGAACTCAGCGATTCGCCACAGAAAATGGTTCCATGTTTGGCCGTAATGCTATCAGAGTCTGTCCCTCAATAGCTCTTTACTGCTCTGAGCTCAGAATCTGCTGATTCAAGACTTTGCCCGCATGGGGAGGTGTGAGGGTGGGAGAGAAAGGGAAGCCTAGCAGTGCAGGAGGAGTTAGGAAGAAATATTAATAGTCCTTCCAGAACACATAAGAAGTCAGAGGATTTTTTTAATAGAAATACCGCCCCCTCCCCTTCACTTCCTCCCTCCTTCTACCTCATTCCGTGTCTTCATTTCATGCTATGGTTGTGTTGATTGGGAGGGAAGAATCTTCTCAGCTAGCTGCTTAGTACCAAGCAGATGCACTTCAGTTGAAAATGGTTAGCGGTTAGGGGTTAGCCAAATACAGTCAGCAGACATGATAAAGGTAAGTACAGATGTTTGGGTGGTGCGGTAATAGGAATTCAAAAAATCAAAGACTTCAAATCACCCAAAAGCACATTGGTACATACATATATTTCCATTTGTATAGGTTCCAGAGAGAATCAACACACACCCCAAATGGGCTGACAGAATAGAAACATCAGGGAATAAGTTAGATATGTTTCCATTTCTTTAATAACTTTTCTTCCAGTTTCATTACTTTGGTGCCCATTCGGAGGGGAATGGTAAGCTTTCATTTTCTTTGAACCAAAAGGATTTTTAAAGGGTTTTATTTCCATTCATCAATGATCCTCTTGTTTTAATGGTGCCTCCTAAACTTTCTATTATTTGAATCCAAAAGTATTTTAAATTTGTAGAATAAGTTGTCATTTTTCAAACATGCTTTGTTCTAGAAACTTCCCTTTGTGTTTGAATCATGGACTTTTAGACTCTTGGACAGATTTAAGTCTTCATTTATTAATAATGCTCTCCAAAGTATAGGGACAGGTACTACATTCACAAATTATATTTCTGTTTCATATGCTTTAAAGTGTCGCATCTCACACTGGGAATCGAGACTCCTCACATACTTATCTGTGATGATGTCACCAATCAAAAGATGGCATTAAGGAAATGGGAAAGGAGCTCTGTGGACCCAAGTGAATATAAAGGCATACACCATTAATGTTTATATTTTTATTCATTACTTTGGAAATTAGTCGATCTTAGCTATTTAGTTATGCAAATGACTTATCTAATATGTTGGGAGAGTGAGAAAGAGAAGGGAAACAAGTCTGGTCTGTTATTGCCCCACATCTAATCAGCCTGATCTTAATGCTGAGTGGCTTTTTCATCTGGTTCTTATCTTTACTTCCTATCCAGCCTCGCCAACACTTAGAAGATTCCAGTACTCTTTCTTTTTTCTTATAGCCTCACACCTAATGCCAAGCTTCACCTATGATGAAACTCCCTCAACACATGCATATACACTCCATGTCTATGATAAATTATATGGATATAGGAAACAGAATCATGTATGTGAATGACAAAAACTTAAAGCAATTTTATCATCTTTATACTTTAACTCCTGAAGATATTCATGTATTTTGAGGGTGAGGAAGAAATGATTATTGGAAATAAGGTGCTTAAATTTATGTGTGAATGGCATAGAATTTGTATTTCTTACTTGGGTTGCTGCTTTCAGTAATTTTCACAAAATCTGACAAAATATGGGTGACCTTACTGAAAACTAACAAATTTAAAAATAATACCAAAAATAAGAGCCTAGTATATGAGTACTTGGTATGACTTTCTTCCCTATATTAAGCAATTTTCAAAATTATTGGATCCTAATAACTTTAGTATCAAAACATTTACTTCAACTACTTTAATAAAATAAAGAGGTCTATAATACCTTACATACTTCCCTGCTTTTCTAAAATAAAGAGTAGTGAATATAACAATTTCTGGAATATTCAAAATTACTATTAGTATTAATTATTGCAGTAATTATTTCTAAAAAACTAAAAAAAAAGAAAAAGAAAAAAGTGGGTACATTCAAAATTTCTCATGTGTTAAGGCCAGAACAAACACAATAGTTTGGATATAAACTCATAGAACAAGCTATACAAGCCACATTTTGAAGACATACTGAGGGCAGGAACTAGAAATCTTCAACCAGGTTAAGTCTAGTTGTGTTCAAGCCAAGATTATCTTATAACAATGGACAACTCTTTCTCTATCTCATTTATAACAATAACCACCTATTCCTGTGCTAAGGCCACCTTTTTCATAAGTAGCTAATGAATGAGATATAATCAGCCCCATGTGCTAGGAACTCTTAAATGACTTGAACCCTCTACCACCAGTCTTCAATGGACTCCTCAAAATACTTTCACCACCAATATCATCATCACCATCATCATGGTTGACATTTCTTCCAGATACTTAAATTATTTCATTCAATATTCACAACATGAATAGCAGATCAGTAGTAGTATTTTGCAGATCAGGGAACTGGGGTTTAGAGGGGTTTTTTAATGTCCACCAGGTCAAAGGACTGGGAAATTATGTAAGTGGGAAAGCCCAGAGCTATTATCATTAAGCTACACTACTCCTAGTCCTATGGATCTCTACACAGAAATTCTTGCCCTCATGAGGGCTAATATTCCCTGAGGTAGTCCCTGACACCAACATTATGTCCACTTCCACATTCAATTCCATGACCTTTCAAATCCCTAATGTTCCAGTTTCACATCAACCTTCTGTATCTCTGTGCACTTATGCACCCCACCAATATGGGCACATTTCTTGCCACTGTTCCATATCTCAGTTATTCAGTTAGCATCATCTTTTTTTTAATGTTTATTTTTGAGAGAGTGCAAGCATGAGTGGGGGAGGAGCAGAGAGAGAGGGAAAGGAGAATCCCAAGAAAGTTGCATGGTCAGCATGGAGCTCAACACAGGTCTAGATCTGATGACCATGAGATCATGATCTGGGCCAAAATCAAGAGTCAGAGGCTTAACCGACTGAGCCACCCAGGCACCCCAAATTAGCACCTTTGACCACAGCTTTCTCACCTATCCTATTTCCCCATTCCACCAAACCTCTCTCCTTCTTCTCCTTTCTATGGTCTTCTAAGATCTCCACTCATTTGACTCAACATCAGCTCAGCTAATCTGACTTGACCAACTTCATGAACCACTTTCTGGCAACATTTACCCTTCACTCTTAGGTCAGCTATTTTAACGTAGCCACCGGCCACCCCAGATTAACATATTCACCTTCCATATGAAACCATGGTTCTCTCTTCTGGCTCTACGTGATGCTGTTGGATACAAAGTCCACTTATATTTTCATGAGAGTAAAATGAAACCAAAAAACGCTAGCCATTCTCTCCAAATATGTGATGGTTGGCAAAAATTTTATTCATTTCTCTGTTTTCTTCTACTTCATAAAATTAACATTCTAAGCCCTTCTTGCTTTCCTGAGCCCACATTTCAGGACTCTATCACAGGAGCATAAAGGACCTCAAATCCAACTTTGAGGATATCCAAGTTGCACCAATTCACCCATTGTTTTCATCCTTCAACATTTACACTTGTCTACATTTGTTTTCTTATCTTTCCTTAATCGCGAAAAGAAAGAGAAGGTCTCTTTAGTATCATTTGAACTGTCAAACCTGTACTCTGCAGCCCATATTCCCTCCCTCTCAGGAAACTTGTTCCCAAATTACCTTTACTCATTATTTCCCTTCACTCATTATTTCCAGCCTCTCTTTGCAGGCTCCTTTCCTTCAAAGACCACATGTCTCCACCATGTTGGAGAACTCTGCTTTACCTGGCTCTGCTCTCTTCTAAAGACCTCCCTCCTTCTCTCTGTTCTTTCAGTGGCACAGTTTTTTGAATGAATGATTCTCTACAATTTTCACCAATTCTCACCAATCTCCAGAAATGGATTATTTCTTTCTAATGACTCTAATAAGAGTTCTTCCTCAAATTCAGTGGCCTTTCCCCATCATCATTTTTCTTGATCTTTCTGAAACAATGTATTTTGTCTTCCACCTTATTTTTCTTACAATCTCCTCCCCTAGCTTTCCATTATGCTGCATTATTTAATTTGTTCTCCTTCTATTTCTTTAGACAGTCCTTATTTCCTTTACTGTTCTTCTTTCTCTTCATACTCACTAATTCCCCTATTCACCTGTCTTTAATGATTATAGTCTTTTCCTTTGGTAATTAACTCTTACTGTTTCAGCTCTGCTAACAAAATAAACCCTCCTCCTGTTTCAGCAGTGCACCTGACACTACTCCCATTTCTTCCATTATCTGTAGGACATCCCCTTAGAAATGCTCTACCAACTTAAATCTACATATCAAAGTATTGTTTCTCACAATAGTACCTGCATATAACTATACACCCATGTCATATAGCCACAATTACTCATCACCACTTCATCTTGTCATCAAATATTTGTGACTCTACCTTTAAAAAATGTCTCTCACATCAACCCCTCCTCCCTATTCCCAGCATGTTATGATTTTTGTAACATTGTCATTACCTGTGTTCCCTTGCCTCTGTCCTCTCTGATTTATCCTATATTCCTGCCCAGCTCAATCTTTCCTTTATAAAACTGTTTATTTTAATGCTGAATTAATTCATTTTATTTTAGAAATTAAAAAATAAATATACAAAAAACAGTAAATACCATTTATTAGCTACTCATCAGACATAACCACTGTTCATGTTTTGATCGTTATCCTTCCAACGTTTTTAATACATATCTTTTTAACTTTTTACAAAATGGCATCATATGCTGTGTTTGAAACTTAAACGTGTATCATGAATATTTTCAGTGTCAGCAAGAACCTTTCTTCATCATCACGTAATTTTAATGGCAAAAAAGCATTTCCTCATGTGAATGGGATATATTTATTCTCTTCTGCTCAACATTCTATTTGTTTTCAAGAGCTTAAGTTTTATAAACAATACTATAAGCACCCTTAAAGTTAAATCTTTATGCACATTTATACTTTTATTAAGTACAATTGCTGAGTCAAAGGGTATGAGTATTTTTAAGGCTTTTGACTTAAACAGCAAAATTGCCCTTCAGAAAGGTTATAACAATTTGGAATTCCACTAGCACTTTATGAAAAATGCCTATTTTCCTGTACCTTATGCACACTGGGAAACGTTTTTAAAAATCTATGCCAACTTGGTTAGTGAAATGGTAAATTGAAGTTGAATCTCTTTTCATATACTTGTTAGCCATTTGCAGTCAAACCAACTTCAAAAAAAAAAAAAAAAGGAGAGAGAGCCCTCTGTGTGCTTATTGCATTTCCCATGCAAAGGAGAAAAGGAGAATAGAAAGCTTGGAAGCTAAGTTAGAGCCACAGTCTTCATGGCAGAGAGTATCAGGACCTTCTAATCCCCCTCATCTCTTAATTCAGAAATATTTAAATCCCTTCCATTAGATCGCTCTCTCTCTCTCTCTTTCTCTCCCCACCCCCCGTCTCTCTCTCCTTGGTAACCCAACAAAATATTAATAATATCTAATGTTATGAGGTGAAATGCGGAGAGACAGCACGTGTGTACTGTTTCTTCATTCCTTCTATTAGCTTCAAAGCGCCCTTTAAAATGGGCCATTTCAATAAGAGTTATACAGCTGTCAGCTCACCATCTCCTCGAGCTTTTGCACAAGAGAGGGATCTCCAGCTATATGCTCATTATAGAACTCCACTCCAACTAAACAACTTGGATACACTATGAAGTTCACTGGGTGGGAGATGGCTGGTATGGAAATGTCCTTGCCTTTGATCCTGACAAAACATGTTTGTTGGAAACTTGGGATCTGTCAGCAAGGGACGTAGATTTAAATGAAGGTGAGTGAAGTGGAAAGATAGGTCTCAGAAAATGCAGAGAATAATGATCAGTGTGAAGACATGAGGGAGGCCTGAAAACACTGGAAGGAATAGTCATTATTATCACCCAAACTATCACCTTCACCCATTATACAGCATAACACACTACATATAATAAACTTTGGATGGGGTTTCTTATAAAATCGAAGGCTTAAATTCTACCTTCTCCCTCAGTGTTCAGTTAGGGCAAAGTTTTTAATCCTCTCTCCTAGGGGTTGCCAAAAATGATCTGGGATTTGAAATACGACATCACAATGCCAGAGCTCTGGAAGGAAAGGTGAAATAATTTTTTTTTCTCTGAAATCTGGGATATTGACTGACTTCTTTAATTTGTAATTTCAGTTAAACTAAAAGGGAAAATGAGATGTCTAAATTCTCTAAAATGTCTAGGTATGCTTCCATTTGGTAACCCTTGGCTTTTCAATTCTAGAACCTTGAGCCCAGAAGAAAAGCCACAGGACCCCATCTTCTCATTCTATATATAAAGTGACGTAAGTCCCATAAGGATGCTTCAGGCTCCCCTTGCAACCATGTGGAAGAGTAAACACTAGAATCCCAGCTCTCAAACCTGTGTCCAGTGCTCTTCAGGACACAGCCAGTTTCCTGGTATAACATTCCAGGGAAGCTTCTTTTCTTCATGCGTGTCAGGATGGAAAGATAAATAAAATAAACTCCACTGAGGGGCGCCTGGGTGACTCAGTTGGTTGAGCATCCGACTTCAGCTCAAGTCATGATCTCATGGCTCGTGGGTTCTAGCCCTGTGTTGGGCTCTGTGCTGATAGCTCAGAGCCTGGAGCCTGCTTCAGATTCTCTGTCTCCCTCTCTCTCTGCCCCTAACCCACTTGCATTCTGTCTCTGTCTCTCTCAAAAATAAATAAACATTAAAAATTTTTAAAATAAAAAATAAACCCCACTAAGTCAGGGGCAGATTCTCCTGTAAGAGGCTTCAGCTTTCTGCATTCTCCCCTCCACCAGATTCTCTCCAAGCTCATTCCTTTCATCATTCCCTTCAGAGGACTTGACCTGAATCTGTTCAGTGTGTCAATTCAAAATGCGAAGCTGAAGTGACTTTTTTCATTAAAGAATATTATTTGATTATCTTCAAACTTTACTTGTAAAGCCTAAATTTTCTCTAGCAATTTTTAGCTTGTGTGATTAATCTTTAATGATAATTTGACAGTTTAACTGACATAGTTCTAAAGAAGCTGTAATTAATTTTAATACACAGCTCATTTTTTCCCTAATTTCACACTTACATTTATCTCATTATATATGTTGGATTAAAGATATTAACGTTTCACTTGAACAAAACATATATTTTAAGTCTCACATGGCTGGAATAAAGTAGGAAATTTTGACAGCATAAAATTACTTTTTTTTTTTCAAATTTTCTGAAAATAAAATTTGTATAAACCCTCATCTTCTGAGTACATTTATTACATTCAACACCAAGAAAAAAATCAGAAACTCAAAACCCTACAAAAATTCAACTTAGTCCTGAGACTAAGAACTAGGTCTTATGGTTTCAGCTCAATTCTCTTTCATCCCTGTCACATACTTCTGCATCTTTACTCTGATTTTACAGCAGCTACCCTAAAAATGATCACATATTGAAAAGCATGTCATTGAGGATATGAGCGTAGGGATGTGGGTCAAACAACAAAAGAACAAGAGAAATGTGAAACAGAAACTTTCAAGAGTAGAACCAGTAAATATTATCAAGAACTAAGGTCCAAGGGCAAGATATCTGAGAGAGCCGATGTCATCATTGAAATGTCACCCTAAGATTCCAGGAAGTATGAGAGGGAGGGAGCCAAGATGGCGGAACAGCATGGAAGCTTTTTGTGTGTAGCGCGTCCATGAAATACAGCCAGACCAACACTAAATCATCCTACACACCTAGAAAACTGATTGGAGGATTAACACAACAATCTGCACAACCTGAACCACAGGATTCAGCAGGTACGTGGTGCAGAGAGCCTTACTTGGGGAACGAGAGGCCTCGAAAGGTAGGGAACTGCTTTTGCAGGTGGAGAGAGGACAGAGACTGGGGAGGGGGAGAGAATATGGGAAAAGCACCCTTCCCCAAAAGTAGCTGGAGAGAAGGTAGAAAATTGGCAACAGCCACAGGGACTAAACTAAAAAAGGAGAAAGGAGAATGGAGGGGGTTTAAATTCCATTAAGACTGTAAACAAGGGGAGCGCAAAGGCTGCAACTCCACACCTCAATACTTGGCAATGCTCTGGTGGGAAGGGCAAATCCCCAGGAAGAGTGGGGTCTGGGAGGTTCTTGGGCCACACGAAAAAAAGCAGTTCCACTGCTGGAAGGATATTTGGTAGAGACTCTTGAAGCCACCTGGTCCCAGCAGACCCCAGAAGGTGGCCACATTCGCTGGTGCTGGGGCAAGGTCATTACGGGTGAAGCCTGGTGCCAGATATATGTTGTGATTTTCTATAATCCCTGAAACGCTTCTGCCACACTGTCTCGTGAACTTTTTTTTGGGCAGGCTGGCACCTGGCCGCAGTCTCGGGGCACCGGCAACAGCAGGGTCCAGCAGGCGTTCCTGGGTGCAGCCGATATTCGGCCATTGCTCTTTCAGCCATTGCTTGGTGAGACCCTCCTGCAGAGGGGCGGAACGGGTCAAAGCCTCAGTCCTTCAGAAGTAAGGGGCCGGGGAAAACAGCCACATCTGAGACAAAACTTGGGAGAGAGGTACTGCCTGGGGCCTGGTCATGGAGAGTGAAAAAGCAGGGAGTGGACGAGAGCTGAAGACAAAGGACAGGTGCACGATTACTGATCTGAGAAAACAGACTGGGTGGCTGGGTGGCGCCATTTTCACCGCTCCAGCGCATGGATTATAAAGAGCTACATAGACTGACTTCTAGGGGAAAATGAAGCAATTTCTGTCCTACTTCAATCTGTTAGCAGGTTCATCTATTCAATTTTCTTTCTTTTTTCATTTTCTCTTCTATAATCCTTTTTCTTGAATACACAAAGAATTCATTTTTATTTTCAATTTTTATTAAAAATATCTTTAACTTTTATTACTATATTTTTAACTTTTGTGTAATTTTTTTCAAATTCTACTTTACTTCCATCATTTTATTTTAGTCCACTTCAATGTATTCACCTTTTCAAATTATCATTTTCCTTTTTTTCCTTTTTCTTTCTCTTTTTCATTTCTTTTCTTTTTCTTCAATATAGAAAAACTTCACTTTTACTTTCAATTTCTATTAAAAATATTCTTATTTAATTTTCATTACTATATTTTTTGCTTTTATGTAAATTTTTTCAAATTCTATTTTACTTCCATCATTTTATTTTAGTCTGCTACAGTGTATTCATTTTCAAATTTTCAAATGATTTTTTTAATCTTTTTTCTCCTTTTCATTTCTTTTTTCTTAACTACAGAAAAAGAAAAAATTCTTATTTATTTTTAACCTTTATTAAAAATATTTTTCTTTAATTTTTTCTACTATATTCTCTGCTTTTGTGTATATTTTTTCAAATTCTATTTTACCCCCATCATCTCATTTTAGTCTACTTCAGTGTATTCATTTTTTCAAAATCTCAAACGATTTCCTTCCCCCCCACCTTTTTTTTTCTCTAATCTGTCAAACCACTTTCAACACCCAGACCAAAACACATCTATGTGATTTGTGTGTGTGTGTTTAATTTTTAATTTTGATGTTTTTTATTTTAATTTTTTTAATTTCATTTTTCTACCATTAATTCGTTTTCTCCCTTCAAAAAGACAAAATGAAGGAATTCACCCCAAAGGAAAGAGCACGAAGAAACAACAGCCAAGGATTTAACCAACACAGATACAAGCAAGATGTCTGAACCAGAATTTAGAATCACAATAATAAGAATACTAGCTAGAATCGAAAATAGATTAGAATCCCTTTCTGCAGAGAAGTAAAAAATAGCCAGAATGAAATTAAAAATGCTATAACTGAGCTGCAATCACGAGTGGATGCAGCAGCAGCAAGGATGGATGAGGCAGAACAGAGAATCAGTGATATAGAGGACAAACTTATAGAGAATAATGAAACAGAAAAAAAGAGGGAGATTAAGGCAAAAGAGCACAATTTAAGAATTAGAGAAATCAGTGACTCATAAAAAAGGAAAAACATCAGAATCATAGGGGTCCCAGAAGAAGAAGAGAAAGAAATAGGGGTAAAAGGGTTATGTGAGCAAATCATAGAGGAAAACTTTCCTAACCTGGGGAAAGACACAGACATCAAAATCTAGGAAGCACAGAGGACCCCCCCATTAGATTCAACAAAAACCGACCATCAACAAGGCATATTACAGTCAAATTCACAAAACACTCAGGCAAGGAGAGAATAATGAAAGCAGCAAGGGAAAAAAAAGTCCCTAACATACAAGGGAAGACAGATCAGGTTTGCAGCAGACCTATCCTCAGAAACTTGGCAGGCCAGAAAGGAGTGGCGGGATATATTCTGTGTGTGAAATCAGAAAAATATGCAGCCAAGAATTCTTAATCCAGCAAGACTGTCATTCAAAATAGAAGGAGAGATTAAAAGTTTCCCAGACAAACAAAAATTAAAGGCATTTGTGACCACTAAACCAGCCCTACAAAAAATTTTAAGGGGGACTCTCTGAAGGGAGAAAAGATGAAAAAATATATATAAAAATAAATAAATACCAAAAGCAACAAAAGATTAGAAGGACCAGAGAATACCACCAAAAACTGCAACTCTACAAGCATCATAATGGCAATAAATTAATATCTTTCAGTACTCACTCTAAATGTCAATGGACTCAATGCTCCAATCAAAAGATATAGGGTAAAAGAATGAGTAAGAAAATAAGATCCATCTATATGCTGTTTACAAGAGACCCACTTTAGACCTAAAGACACCTTCAGAATGAAAATAAGGGGATGGAGAACCATCTATCATGCTAATGGTCAACAAAAGAAAGCCAGAGTAGCCATATTTATATCAGACAATCTAGACTTTAAAATAAAGACTGTATCAAGAGATGCAGAAGGGCATTATATCATAATCAAGGGGTCTATCCACCAAGAAGACCTAACAATTGTAAACATTTATGCGCCAAATGTGGCAGCACCCAAATTTATAAATCAATTAATCACAAACATAAAGAAACTCATCAATAGTAATACCATAATAGTAGGAGACTTCAACACCCCACTCACAACAATGGACAGATCATCTAATCAAAAAAAATCAACAAGAAAACAATGTCTTTGAAAGACACACTGGACCAGATGGACTTAACAAATATATTCAGAACATTTCATCCTAAAGCAGCAGAATATACATTCTTCTCCAGTGCACATGGAACGTTCTCCAGAATAGACCATTTACTAGGACACAAATCAGCCCTAAGTAGGTACAAAAAGATTGAGATCATACCATGCATGTTTTCAGACCACAACTCTATGAAACTCGAAATCAACCACAAGAAAAAATTTGCAAAGGTAACAAATACTTGGAGACTGAAGAACATCCTACTAAAGAATAAATGGGCTAACCAAGCAGTTAAAGAGGAAATTAAAAAGTATATGGAAGCCAATGAAAATGAAAACACCACAACCCAAAACCTCTGGGACGCAGCAAAGACAGTCATAAGAAGAAAGTATATAGCAATCCAGGCCTTCCTAAAGAAGGAAGAAAGATCTCAGATATACAACCTAAACTTACACCTTAAGAAGCTGGAAAAAGAACAGCAAATAAAACCAAAACCAGCAGAAGACGGAAATAATAAAGATCAGAGCAGAAATTAATGCTATTGAAACCAAAAAAACCAGAACAGATCAATGAAACCAGAAGCTGGTTCTTTGAAAGAATTAACAAAATTGGTAAACCACTAGCCAGTTTGATCAAGAAGAAAAAGGAAAGAACCCAAATAAATAAAATCAAGAATGAAAGAGGAGAGATCACAACAAACACAACAGAAATAAAAACAATAATAAAAGAATATTATGAGCAATTATATGCCAATAAAATCGGTAATCTGGAAGAAATGGATAAATTCCTAGCAATATATACACAACCAAAACTGAAACAGGAAGAAATAGAAAATTTGAACAGACCTATAACCAGTAAGGAAATTGAATTAGTAATCAAAAATCTGCCAAAAAACAAGAGTCCAGGGCCAGATGGCTTTCCAGGGGAAATTCTACCAAACATTTAAGGAAGATTTAACACCTATTCTCTTGAAACTGTTCCAAAAAATAGAAATGGAAGGAAAACTTCCAAACTCTTTCTATGAAGCCAGCATTACCTTGATTCCAAAACCAGACAGAGACCCCACTAAAAAAGAGAACTATAGACCAATTTCCCTGGTGAACATGGATGCAAAAATCCTCAACAAGATATTATCCAACCAGATTTAACAATACATTAAAAAATTATTCACCACAACCAAGTGGAATTTGTACCTGGGACACAGGGCTGGTTCAATATCTGCAAAACAATTAACATGATTGATCACATCAATAAAATCAAAAACAAGAACTAGATGATCCTCTCAATAGATGCAGAGAAAGCATATGACAAAATACAGCATCCTTTCTTGATAAAAACCCTCAAGAAAGTAGGGATAGAAGGAGCATAACTTGAGATGATAAAAACCATATATGAACGACGCAATGCTAATATGATCCTCAATGGGGAAAAACTGAGAGCTTTCCCCCTAAGGTCAGGAACAAGACAGGGATGTCCACTGTCACCACTGTTATTGAATATAGTATTGGAAGCCTTAGCCTCTGCAATCAGACAACACAAAGAAATAAAAGGCATCCAAATCAGCCAGGAGGAGGTCAACCTTTCACTCTTCGCAGATGACATGATACTCTACATGGAAAACCCAAAAGATTCCACCAAAAAACTACTAGAATTGATTCATGAATTCAGCAAAGTGGCAGGATATAAAATCAATGCACAGAAATCGGTTGCATTCCTATACACCAACAATGAAGTGACAGAAAGAGAAATCAAGGAATCGGTCCCATTTACAGTTGCACCAAAAACCATAAAATGCCTAGGAATAAATCTAACCAAAGAGGTGAAAAATCTATACACTGAAAACTATAGAAAGCTTATGAAAGAAATTGAAGAAGACACAAAAAAATGGAAAGAGATTCCATGCTCCTGGACAGGAAGAACAAATATTGTTAAAATGTTGATACTACCCAAAGCAATCTACATATTCAATGCAATCCCTATCAAAATAACACCAGCATTATTCACAGAGCTAGAACAAATAATCCTAAAATTTGTATGGAACCAGAAAAGACCCCAAATAGCCCAAGCAATCTTGAAAAAGAAAACCAAAGCAGGAGGCATCACAATCCCAGACTTCAAGCTATAATACAAAGCTGTAATCATCAAGACAGTATGGTACTGGCACAAGAACAGACACTCAGATCAATGGAACAGAATAGAGAACCCAGAAATGGACCTACAAATGTATGGCCAACTAATCTTTGACAAAGTAGGAAAGAATATCCAATGGAATACAGTCTCTTCAGCAAGTGGTGCTGGGAAAACTGGATAGCGACATGCAGAAGAATGAACCTGGACCACTTTCTTACACCATAATAAACTAAAATAAACTCAAACTCTTGCCCACAGCAACTTCTTACTCAACACATCTCTGGAGACAAGGGAAACAAAAGCAAAAATGAACTACTGGGACCTCATCAAAATAAAAACCTTCTGCACAGCAAAGGAAACAGTCAGGAAAACTAAAAGGCAACCAACAGAATGAGAGAAGATATTTGCAAATGACATATCAGATAAAGGGTTAGTATCCAAAATCTATAAAGAACTTATCAAACTCAACACCCAAAAAACAAATAACCCAGTGAAGAAATGGGCAAAAGACATGAATAGACACTTCTCCAAAGACATACAGATGGTCAACCAACACATGAAAAAATGCTCAACATCACTCATCATCAGGGAAATACAAATCCAAACTACCACGAGATACCACCTTACACCTGTCAGAATGGCTAACAGTAACAACTCAGGCAACAACAGATGTTGGCTAGGCTGTGGAGAAAGAGGATCTCTTTTGCATTGTTGGTGGCAATGCATGCTGGTGCAGCCACTCTGGAAAACAGTATGGAGGTCCTCAAAAAACTAAAAGTAGAGCTATCCTATGACCCAGCAATTGCAATACTAGGTATTTATCCATGAGATACAGGTGTGCTGTTTCAAAGGGACACATGTACCATGTTTATAGCAGCACTATCAACAATAGCCAAAGTATGGAAAGAGCCCAAATGTCCATCAATGGATGAATGGATAAAGAAAATGTGGTATATATACACAATGGAATATTACTCGGCAATCAAAAAGAATGGAATCTTGCCATTTGCAACTACATGGATGGAACTGGAGGGTATTATGCTAAGTGAAATTAGTCAGAGAAAGACAAAAATCATATGACTTCATTCATATGAGGACTTTAAGGGACAAAACAGATGAACATAAGGGAAGGGAAACAAAAATAATATAAAAACAGGGAGGGGGACAAAACAGAAGAGACTCATAAATATGGAGAACAAACTGAGGATTGCTGCAGGGGTTTTGGGAGGGTGGATGGGCTAAATGGGTGACATTAAGGAATCTACTCCTGAAATCACTGTTGCACTATATGCTAACTAATTTGGATGTAAATTAAAAAAAAAAAAGATTCCAGGAAGTATGAGAAAATCACTTCCTATTTATCCTGCAATCCCTCTTTTTCCCACTGCAGGAGGGGCCCTTCTAGAGCCTACCACTCCTGCCTTTTACAGCTGTTTTCTTCTGTATATATTTTTGGAATTGTGGTTTCATTTTCAGTATAATCCTGTGGGCTCTGCATCTTTCAGGAAATCTCCCAGTTTCTAATGTGATCTTACTTTTTCTAGCATGGTGATTAGAAGAACTCCATAAACACATGATTTCAATACAAAAATGTGTTCTCAACAAGAATTTCCAAACACTGGAAACACTTGGTGAAACCATGAGAGGAAGTAACCTCAAGAAATAGAGGAAATGTTACCTAAGAAAGCATAATTAATAGAATTAATAGAATTAATAGAGCAGGACAGATTAACATCATTAATTTCCTCAAAAATAAGTGAAGAAAATATAATGTTTGTGAATGTCTATATGTACACACACAATGCACATGAAATAATCAATTAAGGTCATAGGTATTGAAATGGGATTGTTAAAGAAATTCAAAAGATGGTCTACAGAGAAAAATGTGGTTGACAGAGCATGATTAATGAGCTGGAAGCTTAAGTGGAGGAATCTTACTAGAACACAACAGTGAATAAAGATGTAAGAATATGACAACAAAACGAAAAGACAAAGCCAAAAGATCCAGAAGTCCCATCATCAGATTAAAAGAAATTCAGGAGAAGAAAATAAAGAGAATGTAGGAGAGTAAATACATGAATATATATATAAAATTTCCAAAAATTGAAAATAAAATAACATAAGCCCACCTGATGGAAGGTCTTAGTAAATGTCAAATAGAATAAACACGCCTATACACACTTACTCATATCATGACAAAATTTCAGAATGCTACAGGAAAAGAGAAGATCCTAAAAGCTTTCTTGCAAAAATAAAACACATTATGCACAAAGCAACAAGAATAAAAGAGCCAGCTGAGCACACTAGTTAAGAGCTGGAGTGCATATATTTGAATCTTGCTTCTACCATTTGCAAACCACGTGACTTCAGATATGCTATTTATCCTCTTGGTTCTTCATTTTCCCCATTTGTAAAATAGGATAAGAATAATACCTCCCTCACAGGATGGTTAAAGGTATAAATATTTGGAAAGCACATGGAACAACATCTGACATACTACATATTCTATGTAACTGCTTGTTCCATAAAATTGAAATCAGACTTTTCAGTAATACTGCATGGAGGGAAATAATAAATCAGTATCTTCAAAGTTATGAAGAAAAATATTTTTGAATATAGAGTATTATACCCATCGAAACTATCATTCAAGTATGAAGGCAAAATAAATACATCTTCAGAAAGTTAAGACTCTCCAAATTTACCATCCACAGACTCTTTCTGATGGAAAGTTCTCCAGCAGGAAGGATGTATTCTAATAGTATAGGAGTTGGAACAGATCTCATATTTCAGGGGCTCCATCATGCAGATAAGAAAGCCAAGACTCAAGGAAGTCAAACAACTTTATAATAATCATGTAGTTATCAAAGATAAAAGCCAGGGTTATATCCAAATATCCTGACTATGGTCTGGTAATTTTTCTCACTTTTCTGTAATAGGAATTCATGTATAATTAGGTCTGGTCAGCTTTCAAGTTTGTTTGATGACCACAAGATCCTAATGTTATAAGACTGTAAACATAAAAAAAAAATTAAATTAAAAAAACATCTCCATATGGGTTTGAGACTTTTTAAAAAGTTGTGCCCAGTGATTTAGTGGACATTTAGTGAAGAAAACATTCATTATCAACCTCAGTGACATTAACATCTCCATTTTCCTATGTACTTGGGAGCATATATAGTACTTGCACAAACAATGGCGTGATATGGCTTAATTTACCCACTGTTGCTCCTCCAAACCCTGGTAATTAGTCTTAGAGACACTTGAGTAGTTTTACTGTTGTTGTTGCTATTATTGTTTGGTTTTGCTACTTACAGAGAAGGTTTATTTACTACTTGAATTACTATAGGCAATTTACTTAAAATAGTTAGCCTCAGTTTTCTCATCTACAATTTGGGGATACCAATACCTACCTGCTTTGCAAGACTCCTGTGTAGATTTAATGATTTAACCTAATGCAATAAAGTGAAGAGAGGAATGCTTGCCCCAGGTGGGAATGAGCCAAACATCTATTCCTTCTTCATCCTCCGCCCCCATGCACAAAACAACTTCTTCCCCAAGAAAGGGATTTCTCTCCTCCCTTTCCTGATTCTTTCCTGTCCCCATCCTCTTTGCTTTTGGCTGCTGAAATGTGGGATTCTGCTTATATATATTAATGAAAATATTTTAGAGATTTTTTTCTATTTGAGAGAGAGAGAGAGTGCGAGCAGGATGGGGGTGGGGTGCAGAGGGAGACAGAGAATCTTAAGCAGCCTCCACACTCAGCTTGGAGCCTGACGTGGGGATTCCATGACCCTGGGATCATGACCTGAGCCAAAATCAGGAGTCAGTGCTTAACCAACTGGGCCACCCAGATGCCCTTTACTTAGAGATATTTAAGATCCCTAACCCCTTCTCTTAACTCATAGTTTTCAAAGTATCTAGGTGGCTTTTCAAGTATGAGACATGAGCTAAGAATCACATGTACAGAGGGGTGCCTGTACACCTGAGGGTGGCTCAGTCAGTTAAGCATCAGACTCCTGATGTTGGCTCAGGTCATGATCTCAAAGTTTGTGAGATCAAGCCCCATGTCGGGCTCTGTGAAGACCACTCAGAATTTGGTGAAGACCACTCAGAATTTCCCTCTCTTTCTGTCCCTCCCCTGTTTGTGCACACTTGTATGCTTTCTCTCTCAAAATAAAAGATAAACAAAATAAACAAAAAAAAAACAAACAAAACAAAGAACCACATGTATAGAAATAAGTAAATTAAGACAGTGAGGTCTGTTTTAACTACATATTTTGAGTTCTAGATAAAAAGAAAGGTACTTAGTGACTGTAGTATGTTCTGGTCTCATAAATGGTTTCACTATTATTCAGAATAAAGAATTTCAATCCCCAACACAGACATGAGACCACTGTTCAGTATTTATATGAGAAATTCATGTGGGATACCTGTACTGCAGCATCCACACAGGACAGTCACTGGGAAGTTTCTGCCTGAGGGAGATCTTCTCTCCAGTGGCACAAACGCACATTCTATTAATGAACACTCTTTGCTCTAGAACTAACAAGAAATCCTAGCTTGGATTTTGTTATGAAAGAGAATGTCTACTGGGTGTTGCTTCTGTGCCTACAAGAACGTGGCATATTTTTGGAAAATCCTTCTAAAAATTCCACCTACACATTGTACAAGGATTTACTACTCTTAAAGCAAGCTCCCTTGGGCATCTAAAAATGTAATTCATGTACAAAAATCACTTTGCTTGTCCTTTTCTCTTTATTTACAAGAATCATTTGAAACAGAATCAGTTACATGTTGCAGAGTGCATTTAAACCTGGGATACAAGTTCCTCTGATTTTGAGGACTTAGAAAATGAGAGGGAGAAAAAGAGGTTTTGTCCAATGGTGGATACATGCTGCCACTATGTTTAGGAACACAGAACTTGCCTCTGTTCTTTAGGCTCTGAACTTGCTGGTCCTTTACTGCCCCCATTAAAATTCAGGAGACATGAGAAAAAGAGGCTAACTGTGGCTACTTAAGACAGCATGGTGTCCATTTTGAGGATACATTTTCTTACGTTTATAAGTGATATTAGGTGTTTTCCCCTCCCCTCTCTCTTTGCTTGAAAATCACTTCCAAATACCAAGGAGAAAAAATAAATAAGCAAACAAGAGTGGAAAAGCAGGTGGGTAAGTAAAATAAATTACTGAGAGGAACAGAAACATAAATGTAATTATTTGCAAAAAGTATCTAGTGAGAAGAAAGCCAATTCAACCACAGAACCCCAGAAAGGCTCAGTTAAGCAACATGTACTTCAGAAGACAGAGTGGAAGTAACTGAAAACAGAGAGATTGTTTACACTATATAAGAAACAATTTGACTCTCCAAGTTCATATCACTTCACAGAAGCCGAGTCAAGCGATCAGTCCCCTATTCCCACAGTACTGGAAGTATATTCTTTGGAAAAATTAAACAAGGACACTGTAGACTTGAATCAGCTAAAACAGAGGAGGTAGAAAGTGAGATGCCAAACTGAAAATGGAAAGGGAGGATTAAGTGAAAACTGAATAGAGAAACCCTCCCGGACATTTCACCCACCCAGTTTCAGAATGCTATTAGCCAGGCTCATACATGGAGGCAAAAGACTGAAAGACTCTTCTCTGTAGAAAGTAAACGACCCCAAGGCAAGGCCTCAACCATGCACACAGATTTTTTCAATAAAGTTTTTAGAATCTCAGTCTTAAATAGAAGTGGATAACGTGTTTTTATTGCTTGACAGGTTGTTATCTCTATACTACTCCCTCCACACCCCCAATCTCTCATGCTACTCTCTCTCTCTCTGCAATCTTATCCTCCCTTTCAAAAAATGAGCTAATGTCAGGAACAGACAGAAGAAGAGTGGTGACACCATTCAAAGGCAGGAGAGAGAACTGGTTCCAGCTTTCAGGCGGTGACTTCCTGTTGTGTATACAGCATGAAGAAAGCAAACAGCATTCACTTTGCATCTCTTGTGCCTGGTGTATAAAATCATTCCATACGTGTTTGCTCTCTAGGAGATTATGTATCATTTGGGGACAAAGCATGTATCCTAAGAGGTTGTTAGGTGTATGGCCCAGTGTCATTTGCCAACATACCCCTGTTATTAGCTTTGGTAATGTGGTATTATTCTCCTTTTTCCCAAACTTCCAACCGTGTTCCTGAGGGTGGCAGGGCAGCAGCATACAAAAGATGTCTGCTGCAGAATTCCAGAGGCTGCCTGGGCAAGTTAGACATGGGGCAGTTGAACTAGGCCTTAAGGAAGTCCAGAGTGGCAAGAAAAGACTGTTACCTGATGCTGGAATGAAGTCTGGCAAGTTATGCAGACCCAACTGGAAGCTACAGTAGAAACATCCTCTCTGTTGAATGGAGATGTCTTCAGTGGACACTTGGTACCAATTCTAAGAGCCCTTACTCCTGTTTCTTGCCACAATGTACATCAGATGTATGTATTCTTTATCACAGTGCTACTGTGTCATTCTTGTGAGCATCCAAATAAAGAAATATACAGGGGGGCCTGGGTGGCTCAGTCAGTTAAGCATCCCTAAGCAGGAGCCTGCTTGGGATTTTCTCTCTCTCTCTCTCTCTCTCTCTCAAAATAAATAAAATAAAAATAAATAAAAACTAAAAAAGAAATATACAGTATTCATATTCAAAAAAAGACTTTTAGCACTATTTGACTATTTAATTTAAAATACTGATAAACATTAGGGGTGCCTGGGTGGCTCAGTCGTTTAAGCATCCTACTTCAGCTCAGGTCATGATCTCACAGTTCACAAGTGCCAGCTCCAACTGAGGCTCTGTGCTGACAGCTCAGATCCTGGAGCCTGCTTTGGATTCTGTGCCTCCCTCTTTCTCTGCCCCTCCTCTGCTCATGCTCTCTCGCTCTCAAAAATAAATACACATTTAAAAAATTAAAATACTGATAAACATAAAAGTTAGGTTTGAATGATAATCTCTTTTTTTTACTCGCTTTTATATTGGCTTTTTCATAATACAAAATCAATGCTGGCTCATTGAAGAAGACTTAGGAGAAAATAATTTAGAGAAAAAAATTAAAACTATTCATTCTTTTTTCATAATCTTGAATCTATATTCCTAACCATTTTTTATCCCAATGTGTACGTATTATTTTACACAACAGAAACAATTATCTGAATACAATTTATATCTTTTTTAGCCTGATACTTTATAATCAGAAATTTTATACATTTATATATTTTTCATAAACATTTTTATTAGCTACATAATAGTCCATCTGATGATATAACCTAATTTAACTACTGCCATATTTTCAGACATTTTTTTTTAGATTTCCCAGTTATAAACAATGCTATTTTAAATGTATTTGTTCACTGATCTTTCCCAGTGTTTTCTTATCTTTCCTTAGGAAGAATTTCTGGAAATAAAATTGGTAGGCTAAATGGTAAAAACATTTTTGAGGTATTCGGCACATGTTATTAAATTGCTCTCCAAAAAGATTCTTCCAATTCATATTCTCACCAGCGATATAGGAGACTATCTCATTTCAATGCCACCCAGCTGACATTGGATTTTTCTCATTATAAAAAATAATTTAAAACTAAACTTAAAGTAAAATGGAGCAGTTTTCCCCAAGATCTTGGACCTTTTCAAATTTTTCAACATTGGTGAGAGGAAGATAGGGCTCTAAGGAAAGTCTCAGAAAGAAAAAGATGCAGGCCCTTTCTCCCACTGTTCATATCTTCTCTGTTATCTGTGTATAGAACAGATACCTGGTGAGATAATTCGGAAGAAAGAAACATAAACGAGAACTAAATCATGTTATTTCAGTATTCTCTTCAATATAAGAAAATTTTGTGCTAATGAAGGTGTTAGCTAACACTATGATGGTCATCATTTTGCAATATATAAGTGTATCAAACCAACACATTGTATACCTTAAATGTATGCAATGTTATGTGTCAATTATCTCTCAAAAAAGCTGGAGGGTAAAGAAATTTGGGGGCTGTCAAGGCATTTTGAATTATTTGACATTCAAAATGAAATTATGATTTGAATTATTTCATTCAAAATGAAAATTAAAGTGTTAATTTCATTTTGAAATTAAGCAATAAATACATTTGCAAAGACCAAGATTCTCTGTGATAACTTTCCCAGAACTGTCCACTTGGGTTAATGGGGACCTTGCCAAAATTACAGGAACATTTTCTTCTGTGGAACTAGGGGCCAATAAATAACAGCAGGTAACATTTACTGAAGTCTTCTTAGACACCAGACAGTTTAGTACAACGTCTCATTTAACCCACACAGCAACTCTATTAGCTAATGATCATTCCACTTTATAAATGAAGACATTTATGTCAGGAGCTAACTTGCCCAAGACCACAGAGTGTGTGTGACTTGAGGGCCAATGCTTTTCACGATGGGCTGCCATCTCAGAGTCCTGGGTCCTCACCTCAGCAAAGAACCATAAGTCAAAAAGTGAGTTGAAAAGGCTTTGTGCTTCTGAGTTACATGCTAAAAAGGTTCAAATACACCTATAGCCTTAGTAGTTTGAAAATGGATCTACAAGTTAGAGACTTTTTTTTTTTTTAAGATCACCACTATTTATTACCAGGATGTTTTTAAGTTTTTTCTTGAATATGTTTGACCTACAGTGTAAATTTAAGGTGTACAATATGTTAACTTGGTATACATATATATTATAAAATGATTTCCATTATAGTGATATTTATTTAGCACCTCCATCACAATACAGAATTATCCAATTACTTATTCTCTTAAGTGGTTGGAATAATTAGGTTCTAGTCTCTTAGGAAATTGGATTATAGCACAATATTGTTGTCTGTATTCATTATACTGTGCATTAGATCTCTATGGCTTACTACTCACTGCAAGTTTGTACCCTTAAACAACATCTATCTTATCTTCCCACTTCCCATCCCCTGGTAACACTATTTTACTCTATGTTTTTACAAGTTTGGCTTTTTTAGATTCCTCATGCAAGTGATACCATATAGTACTTGTCTTTCTTTGACTTTTCTCACCTAGCATAATGTGTACAAGGTCCATTCATATTGTCACAAATGGCAGGGTGTCCTTTCTCCTGGCTGGAAAATATTACATTGAGGGATGCCTGGGTGGCTCAGTTAAGCATCCGACTTCAGCTCAGGTCATGATCTCACAGTCTGTGAGTTCAAGCCCGCGTTGGGCTCTGTGCTGACAGCTCAGAGCCTGGAGCCTACTTCAGATTCTGTGTCTCCCTCTCTCTCCGCCCCTCCCCTGCTCATGTTCTGTCTCTGTGTCAAAAATAAATTAAAAAACATTAAAATTTTTTTAAAAAAAGAAAAAAAAAAAGAAAATATTCAATTGATATATTTACCATACCTTTATCCACTTACCCACTGATGGCATTTTAGGTTGCTTCCATATCTTGGCTATTGTGAATAACGTTGCAATAAACCTAAGGATGCATCTATCTCCTTGAAATACTGTTTTCCTTTTCTCTGGGTATGCACCCAGTAGTGCAACTGCCAGGTCATATGGTTGATGTATTTAGAATCTTTGAGGAACCTCCATATTGTTTTCCTTAGTGGCTGGACCAATTTACATTCCTACCAACAATGTATAAGTGTTCCTTCTCACCACATCCTCACCAGTCCCCATTATCTCTTGTCTTCTTGATGACAGGCTGTTCTGAAGAAAGAAGAGGAAGAAGAAGAAGAGGAAGAGGAAGAAGAAGGAGGAGGAGGAGGAGAAGGAGGAGAATAGAAAAAGAAGAAGAGAAAGAAAGAAAGAAAGAAAGAAAGAAAGAAAGAGAAAAGGAGGCGGTGGCAGCAGCAGCCCAGGGCAATAAGAGATGCATAGTAAGGAATGGGTGAGTAGGAACATTGAGGCTGGGGGAGAGAAAAATTTGGGAGACTAACTGGTGGCAAATAAGGATTTCTTCCATGCTGCGTATACAGACAGAATCTGGATTGACAGGTGAAGTTGCAGGCAAGAAAATTTCAGCTCAATATATTTTAACTGGTTTCTAATTGCATTTTAAACTTTAAAAAATCATGCAATTAACAGTTATTAATTAACAATAACTCCTCAACAATGAGGCAGGCTCTCTCCTGAGATAATAAAAATTAATATTTGATCATTCTTTTGAGAAAGATTTACCTACACACACTTGGGCTGCAAGGTCTTAAAGCGATGCCAGTCTTGGAAAGTAACAAACATCAATTAATTTCTGTCACTGCCCAGCTTCCACTGTTAGGTGCTAAACCACTGCAACCAATAACTGCTTTGCCCTACATTCTCCAAACAGTTGTCCCCATCCAAATGGGCATCAGCCCTGGTAAATGAGACGAAACTGTGCTCCAACTATACTCTCCCACATACCCCAGATATGTCTTGGGATTTACATTTTTCTTTTTGTATTACCAATTACTTTATACATGCAGAAAATTATTACAAACTCTCTTAGACCCTCTACCAACATTTGTCTAATCTTATTGTGATGTGTTTTAAAAGAACACAAATTATAGATACAGGTAAAGCCTTCTGTAAACCTCTCCTTTTTCCCTCTTCCCAAGGTTAGACACGATCCTGAACTTGGTATTCACTATCCCCTTGCATATGTAACTATACATATACATCTGTCACTTTATATTCATAAACATGAATATATCTGTATTATATTCTGAGTGCTGCTGTAACAAAATACAGGTATCTCCCACTTTTTTACATACTTTGCTTCTACAGCAAAAATAGTGTTCAGTGTTTGTTTTGCAAGGAGCCATTACAGAGGCAACATGAACCCCAAGCAGCCAGAGTGGTACCACCAAGCTCCTTTCTTAGGAACTACACTCAGCATCTCAGCATCAAGCTGAAACAGCTTTGAACTGTGTCTGTGAGCATCTGTGTTTCATCTCCCTGTATTTTATGTATCGGTCAGCAAGATGTATCCTAAGGATAAGAAAAGCTTAAGAGAGATTATTTTGGAGGGGTCTGCAAATGCTCAAAATGTTTTCTATTTCAATTAATGGTAGTCTTCACTTTATGCCATTTTGGCTTCCAAAAGTTTTCACAGGAATGCTCTAATATCTGATGGCTGAGGAAACCTGTGTCATAAAGTTGGGGGCTTAAAATAACAGATTTTTTCCCCTCACAGTTCTGGAGGCTTGAAGTCCAAAACCAAAGGTGTTGGCAGGGCCACACTCCCTCCAATCCCTTTACAAAAAGATCTTTCCTGGACTCTTCCAGCTTCTGGTAGTCCCAGGTGTTCCTTCGTGCCAGCGTATCTTTCATCTCTGTCTTCATTGTCATGTGGCATTCTTTCTGGTGTCTCTGTTTTTTTCTTATAAAAGACACCAGTCTTATTGGATTAGGGCTCACCCTAATGATCTTAACTAATTATATCTGCAAAAATCCCATTTACAAATAAAGTCATATTCTGAGTACTATAAGCTAGGATTTCAATAAATCTTTCTGGGAGACACAATTCAACTCATAACAATATCTACAAACTGATATGAGTATGTTGGGGTTTGGAAGTGAATGGTCAAGAAAGAATTCTTGAGGCATATTTGGTACAAAAAGGGTGGCTTTATTAAAGCACAGGGACAGGACCCATGGGCAGAAAGAGCCACACTGGGATTGTGAGGAGTGGCTGGTTATATACCTTCTAGGTGGGAGGGGGTTAAGAGCACAAATCTCTACGGAATTTAGAAGTAAGGTTTCCAGGACCTTGAGGGGCTAACTGTTGTTAGGAAAAGGTCATTTACTACTGTCTAGTAAAACCTTAGTCATGAGACCCTTCAGATGTATATCAGTGGGCCATATGCTTGGAGGATGATTGCTAACATATATCTTGGGGAGTAGAGATAAAGAAAGTTTCCAAAGGAATTTTTAATGTTAAAGGAGACTTACAGGATCCTGATGGTTGGGCTAATGTTAACCTAAAGCATTAACATTGAGTCAGTTGAGTTCCTAGGGGAAGGTGACTCTGCCTGTCTCAAGGACTTGTTAGTTGACTGCAGGTTGTAAGAAAACATATTTATTTATTTTTTGGCCTTTGTTCTCCATATCATAAACAGTACCCGGAATTGATTGTTTTAAAACTTACATCAGTATCATTTTGCAACTGGTGTTTTGTTTGTTTGTTTTTTACTTACAACTCTGAGATTAATCTATCTCAGTACCTGCAACTATAGTTTGTTCATTTTAACAGAAGTATGGAATAGCACTCCATTTTTGTATGAACATACCACAATTAATTATCCATTCCCTTTTTATGGGCATTTTTGTTGCTTGTGTGATGATCACAAAAGGTTCTACAATAAACTCTTATATATATGTTGCTTGTGCACCTGTGTGAATGTTTGTGTAGGGTACCTAGACTAAGGTCCAGGACTGGGGACTAGGTTTGTAGGATTTGGGCATCTTTGGTCTTTATTTTTTAATTTTATTTTTATTCATTTCATTTTTTATTATTGTTATTTTTAAAATTTACATCCAAGTAGTTAGCATATAGTGCAATAATGATTTCAGGAGTAAAACCCAGTGATTCAGCCCCTGCATATAACACTTAGTGCTCATCCCAACAAGTGTCCACCCACAACCCCTCCAGTAACCTTCAGTTTGTTCTCTATATTTAAGAGTCTCTTATGTTTTGTCCCCCTCCCTGTTTTTATATTATTTTTGCTTCCCTTCCCTTATGCTCATGTATATTAAACTCCACATATGAGTGAAGTTAAATATTTGCTTCCTCTGACTTTGCTTAAGAGAATACATTCTAGTTCTGTCCACATTGTTGCAATATATATACACACACACACACACACACACACACACACACACACACACACCACATCTTTATCCATTCATCCATCGATGAACATTTGGGCTCTTTCCATACTTTGGCTATTGTTGACAGCACTGCTATAAACATTGGGATGCACATGCCTCCTCAAAACAGCACACCTGTATCCTTTGGATAAATACCTACTAGGCAATTGCTGGGTTGTAGACTAGCTCTATTTTTAATTTTTTGAGGAACCTCCATACTGTTTTCCAGAGTGACTATACCAGTTTGCATTCCCACCAGCAGTGCAAAAGTGTTCCTCTTTCTCTGCATCCTTGCCAACATCTGTCGTTGCCTGAGTTGTTAATTTTAGACATTCTTTTTTTTTTCTTTTCTTTTTTTTTTTAATATATGAAATTTATTGTCGAATTGGTTTCCATACAACACCCAGTGCTCATCCCAAAAGGTGCCCTCCTCAATACCCATCACCCACCCTCCCCTCCCTCCCACCCCCCATCAACCCTCAGTTTGTTCTCAGTTTTTAACAGTCTCTTATGCTTTGGCTCTCTCCCACTCTAACCTCTTTTTTTTTTTTTCCTTCCCCTCCCCCATGGGTTTCTGTTAAGTTTCTCAGGATCCACATAAGAGTGAAAACATATGGTATCTGTCTTTCTCTGTATGGCTTATTTCACTTAGCATCACACTCTCCAGTTCCATCCACGTTGCTACAAAAGGCCATATTTCATTCTTTCTCATTGCCACGTAGTATTCCATTGTGTATATAAACCACAATTTCTTTATCCACTCATCAGTTTATGGACATTTAGGCTCTTTCCATAATTTGGCTATTGTTGAGAGTGCTGCTATAAACATTGGGGTACAAGTGCCCCTATGCATCAGTACTCCTGTATCCCTTGGGTAAATTCCTAGCAGTGCTATTGCTGGGTCATAGGGTAGGTCTATTTTTAATTTTCTGAGGAACCTCCACACTGCTTTCCAGAGCGGCTGCACCAATTTGCATTCCCACCAACATTGCAAGAGGGTTCCCGTTTCTCCACATCCTCTCCAGCATCTATAGTCTCCTGATTTGTTCATTTTGGCCACTCTGACTGGCGTGAGATGATATCTGAGTGTGGTTTTGATTTGTATTTCCCTGAAGAGGAGCGACGTTGAACATCTTTTCATGTGCCTGTTGGCCATCTGGATGTCTTCTTTAGAGAAGTGTCTATTCGGGCGCCTGGGTGGCGCAGTCGGTTAAGCGTCTGACTTCAGCCAGGTCGCGATCTCGCGGTCCGTGAGTTCGAGCCCCGCGTCGGGCTCTGGGCTGATGGCTCGGAGCCTAGATAGAGCCTGTTTCCGATTCTGTGTCTCCCTCTCTCTCTGACCCTCCCCCGTTCATGCTCTGTCTCTCTCTGTCCCAAAAATAAATAAAAAACGTTGAAAAAAAAAAAGAAGTGTCTATTCATGTTTTCTGCCCATCTCTTCACTGGGTTATTTGTTTTTCGGGTGTGGAGTTTGGTGAACTCTTTATAGATTTTGGATACTAGCCCTTTGTCCGATATGTCATTTGCAAATATCTTTTCCCATTCCGTTGGTTGCCTTTTAGTTTTGTTGGTTGTTTCCTTTGCTGTGCAGAAGCTTTTCATCTTCATAAGGTCCCAGTAATTCACTTTTGCTTTCAATTCCCTTGCCTTTGGGGATGTGTCGAGTAAGAGATTGCTACGGCTGAGGTCAGAGAGGTCTTTTCCTGCTTTCTCCTCTAAGGTTTTGATGGTTTCCTGTCTCACATTCAGGTCCTTTATCCTTTTTGAGTTTATTTTTGTGAATGGTGTGAGAAAGTGGTCCAGTTTCAACCTTCTGCATGTTGCTGTCCAGTTCTCCCAGCACCATTTGTTAAAGAGACTGTCTTTTTTCCATTGGATGTTCTTTCCTGCTTTGTCAAAGATGAGTTGGCCATACGTTTGTGGGTCTAGTTCTGGGGTTTCTATTCTATTCCATTGGTCTATGTGTCTGTTTTTATGCCAATACCATGCTGTCTTGATGATGACAGCTTTGTAGTAGAGGCTAAAGTCTGGGATTGTGATGCCTCCTGCTTTGGTCTTCTTCTTCAAAATTACTTTGGCTATTCGGGGCCTTTTGTGGTTCCATATGAATTTTAGGATTGCTTGTTCTAGTTTCGAGAAGAATGCTGGTGCAATTTTGATTGGGATTGCATTGAATGTGTAGATAGCTTTGGGTAGTATTGACATTTTGACAATATTTATTCTTCCAATCCATGAGCAGGGAATGTCTTTCCATTTCTTTATATCTTCTTCAATTACCTGCATAAGCTTTCTATAGTTTTCAGCATACAGATCTTTTACATCTTTGGTTAGATTTATTCCTAGGTATTTTATGCTTCTTGGTGCAATTGTGAATGGGATCAGTTTCTTCATTTGTCTTTCTGTTGCTTCATTGTTAGTGTATAAGAATGCAACTGATTTCTGTACATTGATTTTGTATCCTGCAACTTTGCTGAATTCATGTATCAGTTCTTGCAGACTTTTGGTGGAGTCTATCGGATTTTCCATGTATAATATCATGTCATCTGCAAAAAGCGAAAGCTTGACTTCGTCTTTGCCAATTTTGATGCCTTTGATTTCCTTTTGTTGTCTGATTGCTGATGCTGGAACTTCCAGCACTCTGTTAAACAACAGCGGTGAGAGTGGGCATCCCTGTCATGTTCCTGATCTCAGGGAAATAGCTCTCAGTTTTTCCCCATTGAGGATGATGTTAGCTGTGGGCTTTTCATAAATGGCTTTTACGATCTTTAAGTATGTTCCTTCTATCCCGACTTTCTCAAGGGTTTTTATTAAGAAAGGGTGCTGGATTTTGTCAAAGGCCTTTTTTGCATCGATTGACAGGATCATATGGTTCTTCTCTTTTTTTTTGTTAATGTGATGTATCACGTTGATTGATTTGCGAATGTTGAACCAGCCCTGCATCCCAGGAATGAATCCCACTTGATCATGGTGAATAATTCTTTTAAATGCCGTTGAATTCAATTTGCTAGTATCTTATTGAGAATTTTTGCATCCATATTCATCAGGGATATTGGCCTGTAGTTCTCTTTTTTTACTGGGTCTCTGTCTGGTTTAGGAATCAAAGTAATACTGGCTTCATAGAATGAGTCTGGAAGTTTTCCTTCCCTTTCTATTTCTTGGAATAGCTTGAGAAGGATAGGTATTATCTCTGCTTTAAACATCTGGTAGAACTCCCCTGGGAAGCCATCTGGTCCTGGACTCTTATTTGTTGGGAGATTTTTGATAACCGATTCAATTTCTTCACTGGTTATGGGTCTGTTCAAGCTTTCTATTTCCTCCTGATTGAGTTTTGGAAGAGTGTGGGTGTTTAGGAATTTGTCCATTTCTTCCAGGTTGTCCAATTTGCTGGCATATAATTTTTCATAGTATTCCCTGATAATTGTTTGTATCTCTGAGGGATTGGTTGTAATCATTCCATTTTCATTCATGATTTTATCTATTTGGGTCATCTCCCTTTTCTTTTTGAGAAGCCTGGCTAGAGGTTTGTCAATTTTGTTTATTTTTTCAAAAAACCAACTCTTGGTTTCGTTGGTCTGCTATACCGTTTTTTTAGATTCTATATTGTTTATTTCTGCTCTGATCTTTATTATTTCTCTTCTTCTGCTGGGTTTAGGCTGTCTTTGCTGTTCTGCTTCTATTTCCTTTAGGTGTGCTGTTAGATTTTGTAGTTGGGATTTTTCTTGTTTCTTGAGATAGGCCTGGATTGCAATGTATTTTCCTCTCAGGACTGCCTTCGTTGCATCCCAAAGCGTTTGGATTGTTGTATTTTCATTTTCGTTTGTTTCCATATATTTTTTAATTTCTTCTCTAATTGCCTGGTTGACCCACTCATTCGTTAGTAGGGTGTTCTTTAACCTCCATGCTTTTGGAGGTTTTCCAGACTTTTTCCTGTGGTTGATTTCAAGCTTCATAGCATTGTGGCCTGAAAGTATGCATGGTATAATTTCAATTCTTGTAAACTTATGAAGGGCTGTTTTGTGACCCAGTATATGATCTATCTTGGAGAATGTTCCATGTGCACTCGAGAAGAAAGTATATTCTGTTGCTTTGGGATGCAGAGTTCTAAATATATCTGTCAAGTCCATCTGATCCAATGTATCATTCAGGGCCCTTGTTTCTTTATTGACCGTGTGTCTAGATGATCTATCCATTTCTGTAAGTGGGGTGTTAAAGTCCCCTGCAATTACCACATTCTTATCAATAAGGTTGCTTATGTTTATGAGTAATTGTTTTATATATCTGGGGGCTCCAGTATTTGGCGCATAGACATTTATAATTGTTAGCTCTTCCTGATGGATAGACCCTGTAATTATTATATAATGCCCTTCTTCATCTCTTGTTACAGCCTTTAATTTAAAGTCTAGTTTGTCTGATATAAGTATGGCTACTCCAGCTTTCTTTTGGCTTCCAGGAGCATGATAAATAGTTCTCCATCCCCTCACTCTCAATCTAAAGGTGTCCTCAGATCTAAAATGAGTCTCTTGTAGACAGCAAATAGATGGGTCTTGTTTTTTTATCCATTCTGATACCCTATGTCTTTTGGTTGGCGCATTTAATCCATTTACATTCAGTGTTATTATAGAAAGATACAGGTTTAGAGTCATTGTGATGTCTGTATGTTTTATGCTTGTAGTGATGTCTCTGGTACTTTGTCTCACAGGATCCCCCTTAGGATCTCTTGTAGGGCTGGTTTCGTGGTGACAAATTCCTTCAGTTTTTGTTTGTTTGGGAAGACCTTTATCTCTCCTTCTATTCTAAATGACAGACTTGCTGGATAAAGGATTCTCGGCTGCATATTTTTTCTGTTTAGCACACTGTAGATATCGTGCCAAGCCTTTCTGGCCTGCCAAGTTTCAAAGGAGAGATCAGTCACGAGTCTTATAGGTCTCCCTTTATAAGTGAGGGCACGTTTATCCCTTGCTGCTTTCAGAACTTTCTCTTTATCCTTGTATTTTGCCAGTTTCACTATGATATGTCGTGCCGAAGATCGATTCAAGTTACGTCTGAAGGGAGTTCTCTGTGCCTCTTGGATTTCAATGCCTTTTTC